>NC_138548.1:25635059-25778743 GCF_964273705.1 Natrix helvetica | reverse complement strand
GAATGGAAGCTGTTTGTAGAGTTTCTGCAAGTTAAATAATAATGGACAGAGGGCATTGAAGTTTAATATATTTTTTAAAGGGGTGAACAATTAACATACAGATACCGGGTCAATTTGATTGGTGGATAATAGATTTTGGGAATTTGAGATATTTGTTAAAATAATGTGATTTAAAGTAATTTAGTGAGTATAGATTAAAAAAAGTATAACCATTTGTAGACCTGCAATGCAAGGGAGCAAACCTATTAGATTTGTGTGAGAGACATCAGCATCCAACTAGGATGTAGGTCATATGTTTATTGTTAATTTTATATTTGTTGTACACATCCTTTTCCCTTTTCTGTGTCTTGTTTGTAATTCTTGTTTTATTGTTTCTCTTTATTTTGGAAAAAAAATATTTTTAAAAAAGGAAGCAACTTAAGACGTGAGTGGCTGTGAACAGAGATTCCTACTGCAGGAAATGACACAATTGCTGTACCAAATGGATTTTTATGAAGTCTTTGCTGGCTATGATCCTCAAACAAGTGTGAATCCAGGTAGTTAAATTGTGTACCAGCTCCATATGGAAATATAGCCCCATTCAGAATTAAAGACAGAAAATCTATGAACCCAAGAAGTTCTAAAACACAAAGCCACTTTTGTCTTACACAAAAGCACAACCCAATGAGGTGGGTTGGGTTGAGGGAGGGTGGAATGGCCAGCCCAAATTCACCTACCCAGCTTCCATGCCTATGGAAGGCCCAGAACTTACAATGTTCTGATTTCTACTTTAGCATCTAAACCTTTACACCAAACTGGTTCTTTCTCTCTCATTTTAATAAAATTAAGATGTATTATAGATCCAAGGTCCCTGTGTTCAGAACAGAACAGAAGAAGCATAGCAAGTGTATGTTTATATCCAGGGGTGGGCTTCAGCAAGGGGTGAAGCAAGAGGTTTTCTTTGTCCAGTTGCTGGGTGGGTGTGACCAAGTTGGCCTTCTGCACCACAGCGGGGAGGGGGGAGACACATTTTTGCCCTCCCCGTGCTTCGGAAGCTTTCCTTGAGCCTCTGGGAGGGCGAAAATGGCCTCCCCAGGCTTCGGAGGCTGGAAACAGGCCCATTTCTGGCCTTCCCGAACTTACAGCAGGCCCATTTTTTGCCTTCCCTGAGCCTCTACACGCACCTTGCACTTACCTGCATTCAAAACGGGCTGCATGGGGACTCCTGGGATGGCAGGGGAGGGGAGAGCTGAGGAGGCTGGGCCAGCCAGGAGTGGGATTTGGGGGATCTCCAAACTGCTCAGAATCTTAGCTAGAGGTTCTTCCAAACCCCTGCAAACCCCTAGCAGCCCAGCCCTGTAATATATGATAGGAATGTCTCTCTCTTAGTGTGTCAACATCAAGCCTTGATTCATTTATTAACTATTCTTTATAACAGGTTCAGAGACAGGCATGGAAAATGAGCAGGGGAATACTCCTAGAAGCAAAATTCTACCAAGAGAGATTGAAGATTCTGTGAATGTTTCGTCTAAAGAGTGAGCGGGAAAATGATAACATTTTTCCCTATGGGAAAGGGGTATCCAGAGGTAGGACAAGGGCCGACACAAATTCTAATAGAATGGAATTCTTTATTGGCCAAGTGTGAGTAAACACCCAAGGAATTTGTCTCCGGTGCATAAGCTCTCAGTGTACATACAACAATAGTGATAAATCATTGTATCATTGTCATTTTAAAAATACATTCATCATAAAACTTTAGATACAACACTTAATGATAGTCCTGGATATTAAATAAGCAATCAACATAAATCATACTACCATACTAATTGAACAATATACATCGTAAAATGCAAGCAACAAGTTATAGTCATGAAAAGATAAAGTTATAGATAATAGAAAAGATGAGAATAATGATGCTAATACTGCCTTTCTAGATACAGTAGAACATCTGATCATGAAGGCTTCTGATCACAACCAAATTGAATTCCAACAAAAAAAATGCACATTTTTTTTTCACGGCCAATTTCCCCTTCCACGCCATTTTTTTTGGGTAAGTGCCAAATTTCCAAAATTAGGTTTGGGTCACAACCAAATTGGTTTGCGACAAAAGTTATGGAACGGATTCTGGTCATGACCAGAGGTTCTACTGTAGTTGGTGGGAATTAGTTATTTATCAGAGTGATGGCATGGGGGGGGGGGAAACTGTCTGTGTATCTAATTGTTCTGACATACAGTGCAATTGAAGGTTAGGAAAAATGTCCTAAGAATAAGAGTGGTTTAGTATTGGAGTTGTGTAACTGGAGAAGGGTTTCCCTTTTCTGGATACATTCCAGTGGGGGTTGGATGTCATGGCTTCAATGCCCATTCCAACTTTAGGATTCTACTTTGGCTGTGGGAAGTAATCCTGGGGGCTGGGGGGCAAAAAAGAGCAAAAAATGGCCCGTTTTCCCCCAAAATACACCCATTTTTTGTCAAAAAAGGGCATGCAATGCATTTAGAAGGCTTATAGAGTGCTTCTGAGGGCTAGGGGGCAGTAATGAGCAAAAATGGCCCGTTTTTTGGTCATTTCTGCCCTCCCCAGTCCCCAGAAGCACTCTATAAGCCTCCTAAAGACTATGCACAGCCATTTTTTCAAAGGGGGCGAGGTTTCAGGAGGCAAAAAATGCTGATTCAGTGTATAAGATGCACTCAGATTTTCACTCTTTTTAAAGGAAAAAAGGTGCATCTTATACTCCAAAAATATGGTATGTAAGATACTATATGGTGGAAACCAGTGTCCTTTAACCTGCTGATCAAAGTCCCTGGTGGAGTGGCATTTAGAGACTGTAGTGCCAAATCAATCAGCAGGTTAGCATTTTGAGAGAACCTGTATAACAAAAGCAAAGATTCCCTTGCATTAAGTTTAACACCTAGTGACTGCATACCCATATAGTTTTCTTGGAGTGATTTTCTGTTCCCGTCTTCCAGAATATTTTCTAACTTGGTTGGTCAAGCTTAATGTCCTGGAATTTCCTAGGGATCTGTAAGTGCTAGCAATTCTGGTTATACCTCTTGAGATCAATCAAAGACAGCAAAGTGCTGCCACTTGCTGTGAGGTTACAAAAAGTGTTATCCATTTTTAGACGCCATAGGTTCATTTATTTATTTATTTATTTATTATTAGCGTTTATATACCGCCCCCTCTCCCGAAAGGGACTCGGGGCGGTGTACAGTCCGTACCAAAATACAACAGATTAAAACGTAGAAATAACTATATAAATACATGTATAAGAGGAGGGTAAAATATGCCAAACTGTACAGCTAATAAATAAATCAATACAAAAGTTTAAAATATCAAGTTAAATTTAAAACAATATCCCTCTAAAAACCAGAAGAATGTGTATGCCAGGAGGTAGACGTTAAAGTTATGCCAAACCAGCCAGTCGGAACAGGTGTGTTTTCAGTTTCTGTCGGAAGGAGCGGAGGTCAGTAGTGGTTCTAATATCGGGGGGGAGGTCATTCCAGAGGGTTGGGCCCATCACAGAGAAGGCCCTACTCCTTGGAGTCGCCCGTTGGCATTGCCTCGTGGACGGCACCAGGAGAAGGCCCTCCCTGTGAGAGCGGATTGGCCGCAGGGATGTATGTGGGAGGATGCGATCCCGCAGGTAACTAGGCCCTATGCCATGGAGCGCTTTAAAGATGGTGATCAAAACCTTGAAACGCACCGAAAGACCACAGGTAGCCAGTGCAGCTCGCGCAGGAGAGGTGTTACGTGGGAGTACCTAGTACTCCCCATGACTACCCGCGCGGCTGCGTTCTGGACTAGCTGCAGTCTTTGGGCGCGTCCCAAGGGAAGCCCCATGTAGAGAGCGTTACAGTAGTCCAGGCGAGACGTCACCAGTGCATGAGTGACTGTGCGTAGGGCATCACGGTCCAGAAGGGGGCGCAATTGGCGCACCAGGCGAACCTGGTGGAACGCCCCCCTTGCCACGGCTGCCACATGATCATCCATTGACAGCCGGGCGTCTAGGAGGACGCCCAAATTGCGCGCCCGTTCCACAGGGGGCAATTGTTCGCCCCCTATGGCCAGTGATGGAATCAACTGGCTGAACCGAGGCGCCGGTAGCCACAGCCACTCAGTCTTGGAGGGGTTGAGTTTGAGTCTGTTGTCCCCCATCCAGACCCCGACGGCTTCCAAACACCGGGACATCACTTCGACAGCCTCGTTGGGGTGGCTTGGGGTTGAGATGTACAACTGAGTATCATCAGCGTACAGATGGTACTCAACCCCAAAACCACGGATGATCTCACCCAGCGGCTTCACGTATGCATTGAACAGAAGGGGCGAGAGGACCGACCCCTGCGGCACCCCACAAGAGAGTGGCCTCGGAGTTGACCTCTGCCCCCCAAGGCACAGACTGTGGGCCAATTCAATAGCATTTCACCATGGAGGCAGCCTTAGGTGTTCCAGCTTTAAAACAATGCTTCCCATCTTTTCCCAAAGTAGGTCTTGGTGTATGAAGAATCTATGATGACTCTGTCATCATCTGAGTAGTCAGGCATTGATATATGATGAGCTCTTATTAGTCAATTGAAGCTGCAGCAGTCAAGCTTCTGGTCACGTCCCTCCATAGCTTCTTGAGACTTGGCTGGACACTGGGCTAAACTAGACACATGCCTATACATGCCTGATCCACAAAGTCTTGTTCAAGTCTTATATAGGCTCCTTACATATACCGGTATAACAATTTTCTGGAAGGTTAGTTTGGTTTGGCTCCTGACAGAGTGATATTGCCCCACTCAGATTCAATGTGCAACCTGGGGGCCCTGCTAGATTCACAGCTCCTGCTTGAAGAACAGATGGAAGCTATGGCCAGGAGACCTTTGTATTACTCTGTCTAGTGCATCAGTTGGTCCCATTTCTGGACTGGGATGCCAGGGTTCCAAGTAACACCGCCAGAAAAAGAAAACTCCACGGCTTGAGTTTCCTCAAAGTTCCATTTTATTAGAGATGTCATATTGGCATATCTGGGAAAACCCGAATCTGAATGTTTCCGGGTTTTCCCCACCCAAGTGAAAGTCCAAGTCTCTGCCCAGCACCCACATGCCCATCACATGATCCAATCAGGCACGTCCCAAACTGGAGATGCTTCCCAGTCACACTCTTCAAGGTGCGGGGCAAGGTGTCCTTAGCTCTCTGAGAAAGGAAAGTTATTTAGACTATATATCTCCCATACTCCATATAATCCCCCTTCCCATTTTCCCACAGCTTCTGATCATGTGTGGCAGACCTGAAGGCTCAGTGTAAATGATGGCTTCCAGGTCTGACATGGGATGTATTCTACATGGAACTGTTCTGTTATACCCATGTATCACCACTGCTTGCAAACTGCACTGGCTCCCAATATGTTTCTTTCTCTGTTTGAGGATCTGGTTACTGCCTTTAAACTCCTGCATGTCACAGGATCAGACTATTGGCTGGGCTACCTTCTCCCAGTAGAAGATGCCTGCACTTGCTCACCCCACAAGCTTTGATAAAGTGGGCATGTTCCAGCTAGCCTCTTTTAGATCAAAATGTATCAGGAACAACCTCTCTATTCCTTCTGTTCCCTTCTCTCCCCATGCAATATACTGTATGATGGGCCCCACTCTGCTTGCCAAAGAAAAACATTTTGTTGATTTTCAAAGCTCCACCTGGTGTGTGTGTGTGTGTGTGAGAGAGAGAGAGAGAGAGAGAGAGAGAGAGAGAGAGAGAGAGAGAGAGAGAGAGAGAGAGAGAGAGAGAGAGAGAGAGAGAGAGAGAGAGAGAGAGAGAGAGAGACAGAGAGAGAGAGAGACAGAGAGAGAGAGAGACAGAGAGACACAGACAGAGGGAGGGAGGGAGCGCACTAGAGATCCCAGCAGTGGAGTTGGGAGTTTCATGAAGGCCATAGATTGCCTATGAGATTTCTCTGCCCTTTTATGGAAGGGTATGCAAAGATGCAAACTCCATTTATTTTGCAGCACACACCAATTTCTCTTTTCAGTACAACTCGGCTTCTTGAACAACACTGTACTCTGTTTCTAGAACAGATAACCAAATCATGGCTCTGAGCAATTGTCCAAATAGATATTTCAGGCGATGGCCAAGATAACATCAGGTATCTTGGCTTTATGCCTTCAAATCTAGTTACAGCTGTTGGCAAATCACCTATGTCCTTCTCAAAAGACATTTTGACAGGCAAGCCGGCTCTTCCCAGCCTGTGTCTTTTGTCATTCATTTCGGCCACTGAAATTTCTTTCAAGAGAAGGAAAGGAAAATTCAAGATAGTTTCTCACTTTATTTTTACAGCTATTTCAACGTAAATGGTCATTCTATTGCAAGTGTATGCCACATATGTTATGAGTTTAAATAAAGAATAGCTATATGGTGTTTAATTATAGCTATTGTTAAGGTTATGCAAAGCTTTGAACAAATATTTCAAATTGATGATCTTTCAGTTGAATCATGCCATGAATGCTGATTTGCAAATTTTAGCCGAAACCTACGTCAAGGGAATAAATCAGATTGGCTGAGTTGGGAGCATTTTGCAGCCTTTCAACACACTTTTCAGATTGGTTTTTTTTGTTCCTGCAGATTCCTGAGGTCTTTCAGAAAGTAGTTAAAACATTAGTTTCATACATGAAGAATGCTTAGGGCAGAACTGAGTGGCGTGGGGTCTCTGATTTTAACAATAACACTTTGTTGCTATCACTCTTTGGGAATGGAAGATTAACATGGGTTTAGGCTCCACACACTTTATCCAATCTCAGCTTCCTAAATGTGATCAGTCATAAGCCTTAATTTTGTTCTCTCTTTTCTAATGGAGGGGTATCTATACTTCTCTACTGATCCTGACAACACACTGACAGCTGAACTGAATTCCCAAATAATAGCGCAAAGGTTAACTAATCTGCTGTGTGCTGTTGAGCCAAAATTCCATTTTTGAAAAATGAGAAAATGAACGAGGAAAGGCTAGCAAACCAAAATGAATTCTAGGTACTATTCACTGTTGAACGATTGTGGCAGTAGTGAAATCCATTTCCCCTGCACCGGTTCTGTGGGTGTGGCTTGGGGGGGTGTCATGTGACTGGGTGGGTGTGGCCAGCTTTTTTTCACTTTTTAAAGCATTTTTTTTCCTGCCGGTTCGGGGAAATAGGCAGGAAAAAAATGCTTTAAAAAGCAGGGGGAAAGCTTCCGACAATCATGTGGCTCACAGCTGAGTTGCGTGATCCTAGGAAGCTTTTTCTTTACTACTGGTTTGCACAACCAAGGACATTTGTCCCTACCAGTTCGGCCGAACTGGGAGGATTTCACCCCTGGATTGTGGGTTTGAGGAGAAGCCTGGACAAGACTCTTGCAGTGTGCTAGGGTGGAATGGGACAACTTGCCACAGCCAACGTACTGCGGCCAACACAACATGGAGAACTCGCCACAGCCAACGGAGCACCGCCAACTTGCTACAGGGCAACTCTCCACGGCCAACTCGTGAGACAATTTTGCGGGATAATTTAACAATTCTATTTCATTATTTAAAATAAATACAAAATTATTTTATTTTTTGCCATTCACATTTCATGCTGTCCCTTCTTTTGCATCCTTTCTTTAATTATTCTATTCCACAATTTCTTTGATGTTAGTGTAACTCTTGTCTCTCAGTGAGTTGCCCTGCGGCAAGCTGGCTGTAGTGAGTTGTCCCGCATTGATTTGACTGTGGGAAATTGTCATACGCCTGTTCTAGGGTGAGATCCATAAAAATCTTACTAAAAAAGATAGGCTGCGGGTGGACAAATCTATACTTTGCAGATGTCTCCTGAGGTGGGTAGAGAGGAAGAGGAAATGAATAGAGAAAAAGAAGCCTGACTGAGAGAGATTGCCAACAAGAAATAGAGAATGCAAGCAAGTATGATTAGCCCCTTACTTATCTCAAAGTAGGAAGGGGATTTAGGCACAAAAATAGAAATGGCAATACACATACTGTATATTTATTTAACACTGTAGGTCACAATATATACAGAAGGAAAGTAGGTTACTTAACAAGATCCAAGCCTCTGGTTCAAGATGCAGCGAGGCAGGAGTGCAGAGAAAAGGTTTGTAGTTTATTTAATTGCAAATATACCTTCTTTCGATGGCTACATGCCAGAAGGTAAAGTTAAAACAAAATATAGTGTAGTAATAAACTGAAAAAACATTAATATGAGATATTCAGTTGGCTGTGTCTTTGATTAAACCCTGTAAACTCACAACCCTGCGAGTTATGCTATGGACTTATAGTTTTTTTCTTCTGTAAAACCTATAATGATCCAGTGGCATAAAGATTATAAGTACTAGTGATATAGTAATAACCACAATTTAATAGTTGGTTATTTTTTTCTTTTTGTCATGACCTGTGACGTTAACAGAAATGATAATCTGGATATTATTTATGGTCAAAAGTACATCTGCATAATATTTACGGCAAGTACATTTATGTATTTGTTTTATAATATTTCCGTAGGATGTGCAAAACTAAAGAAGGAGGGACGGAGGGAGGAAATGGAAATGGAAAACAAAACATATATGAAATAATTATAAAATAAATAAAGTCTTCCTTTATTTTGACTTCTTTCTGTTCCTCTTCAAATGTTTTCACCTTGTCCTTCACTCTCCTTCACTTTAGCACATCCATCTCTGGTACTCAGGGATTTTTATCTCACTTGTCAATGTTGGTTGTCCATGGTGACCAGTTATTGCTAATGCTAATGGAAGTCAACCAATCACTGTCACCGCGAAGTAATCTATCATTGTTGATTAAATAAAGCCAGAAAGTAGCTGAGTTCATGTAACGTACCTAACCGGGCCACTGAGATTACTTTTCTTTTATTATTTTTGGCTCACTTCATCTGCTGAACCACAAATGAATGCAAAAGCACCAAGTTAGCCTGGTGCTTTTAAAAAGCTACCTAAGGCTTAAAATAACCAGGATTAGCCTGGGTAGATGCAGCTATTGGGTTAATTGACCTGAAAATAGGACCCATCAATAAAGAAAGAAAAAGCTTTGTTTTTTAAACTTACAAAAGCCTGAAATTTTCAGTTAAACAACAATGATTTTTGATGAACATTTCAAACAAAATTGCACATATACTTAAGATATAACACATAAGAGGACTTCTGTTTCTCTAGGTTAGGGGTGACAAACTCAAAGTCCGTGGGCCGCATCTGGGGTGCTTAGATCTGGCCCACAGGGCCTCCCGTGAAGGACCAGCCCACGGTGCCTTTGCCAGCAAAAATGGAGCTCGGGAGGGCCACATGCGACCCTCCTGAGCTCCATTTTCATTGGCAGAGAGTTGCAGGAGGGTGTCACAGCTGAAAATGGAGCTTGTGAGGGCTGTGGGCAGCTCTGTCAAGCACAGTTTTTGCTAGCAAAGCGCTTGGGCCACCACAGGCGCCCCCAACACAAGTGATGTCGAGCTGATCACGCTCACCCTGGCCACACCCACCCCACGAGGTCAAACACAACCCTCAATGAAATCAAGTTTGACACCCCTGCTCTAGGTTAACAATGCATGGATCAGTTTAAAGCCAGTTCATGTCCACATTGCAGAATTTTAAATACTATTCTCTTCCGACATTTCCATTATTGAAAAACCCTACTGAGTATTCCACCTTTGTTATCATTTGCAACTTAACATAAAATGCTAAGCTTGATACACAGTTCTCCCTAATGGGCACTTCTAAAAATATAAGTACTCCCAATGTACACATTTTAAAAAACGTTAGTGCTCCTAATACACACTTTTCAGTCATATCTTTTCCAAAGACACAATCCTTTGAACCATTTCCCTCAAAACACAAATGTTGGTAGACAGATATTTGAGGGGACAATGCTTGCCCCAAATGGACACATTGAACTCTTTTTACCCAATTTATGAAGGCTTTTGCAGAGGCAGATTGCCTCAATCTGATCCCACTGAAATCGCAATGCATTTTTTTCTTTTACAATTCATCATCCGTATTGCTTAATGCAGTGGGATTTGGAGCGGGGAGTCTCCAGGCCTCAACTTTCTCCAAACATCCTTTTTTCAGCTTTCTAGAGCTGTATTGGGTAGGGTCATCTTTTAAAATCTGGCAAGTATTTTTTATTGATGTATAGGAGTTACTCGTTTATTTAGAAGATTTACATACAGCAGTTGCTCAACATGGAGATTATGACTCTGTGTTATATAATCATACAGCTGGAAGGGACCTTGGAAGTCTTTCTCTCTCTCTCTCTCCCTTTCCCTCTGTCTCTCTGTCTCTCTCTGTCTCCCTCCCCCCTCTC
The DNA here is from genome assembly GCF_964273705.1 of Natrix helvetica. NCBI lineage: Eukaryota > Metazoa > Chordata > Lepidosauria > Squamata > Natricidae > Natrix > Natrix helvetica. The sequence continues at coordinate 25,768,466 of NC_138548.1, read as the reverse complement.
TCTTCCCTTTTTTATCCTGCCCTCAGGGGCTTTCAAGAATAAGTCAACCCCCCTTTTTTCTGTGACTATTCCTCAAGTAATGGAAGACACCTCTCATGTCACCCCTAACCCTTCTCTTTGTTAGACTACAGGGCAGTGGTGGGTTTCTGCCAGATCGCACCGGATCGCGCAATCCCGTTGGTCAATGAACCCAGAAGTAAGTTCTTGTCCCGCCCCTGTCACGGGATGGCGCTTGCCTGCGCTCCACTAGCTCGGGCGTGACCGGAGAAGTTTCTCTTCTCAGAAATGTCTTCAATGGAGTGGTGGCAGTCTGCATCCCTTTCAGGAGCTCCACTGAGGAAACTTCTCAGGTCGCGCCCAAGCTGGTGGAGCGCAGGCAAGCGCCGTCCTGTCGCCAGGGAGCTAGTGAATGAGGTGAATTGCGTGGTTGCTCAGATCACACGGGCGCAGCCCGAGAAGACATTTCTGAGAAGAGAAACTTCTCCGGTCGGGCTGCGCCCATGTGATCCAAGCAACCACGCGATTCACCTCACTCATTGTCTCCCTGGCGACGGGACGGTGCTTGCCTGCACTCCACCAGCTCGGGCGCGACTGGAGAAGTTTCCTCAGTGGAGCTCCTGAAAGGGCCGCAGGCTCAGCCTGCCAGTCTGCCACCGCTCCACTGAAGACATTTCTGAGAAGAGAACCTTCTCCGGTCGCGCCTGAGCTGGTGAAGTGCTAGAAGGGGGGGGGGGAAGGAACAGAAAAGACAAAAAGAAGAATAAAAGGGAGAAAGAGGAGGTGGGGGATAGTGGGATCCTTGCTGCTTTCTGAGCTTGGTGGTTTTCTTACAGACATTTCATTACCAAACTAGGTAACATCATCAGTGCTATAAGGGGGTGGTGGGGGGGGGGAAGGAGCAGAAAAGACAAAAAGGAGAATGAAAGGGAGAAAGAGGAGGTGGGGGATAGTGGGATCTTTGCTGCTTTCTGAGCTTGGTGGTTTTCTTACAGACATTTCATTACCAAACTAGGTAACATCATCAGTGCTAGAAAGGAGTGGGGTTGTGGGGAAAGGAGGAGGAGGAGAAGTCGAAGGACAAAAAGGAAAAATATAAGGAGGGAGAGGACTGTGGGGTCCTTTGGTGTTCTCTGAACTTGGCCGGCAAGCCACTCCCACCCAGTCAAATGGCTGGCAAGCCACTCCCACCCAGTCACAAGGCCGGCAAGCCACTCCAACAAAGGAGGCCACACCCACAGAGTAGGTTCCAAAAATTTTTGAAACCCACCATTGCTACAGGGCCTCTAGTTAAGATTCTGTGCAGTTCAGAGAACCCCCAAATCCCACTCTTGACTGGCCCCACCCACCCCTCCCCGCCCCTCCCAGGAGTTCCCACAATGGCCCGTTTTGGATGCAGGTAAGTGCAGAGAGTGCCCAGAGGCTCGGGAAGGGCAAAAAACAGGCCTCCCAGAAGTTCAGGAAGGGTTTCTGGAGCCTCGTGAGGCCGTTTTTGCCCTCCTGGAGACTCGAGGAAAGCCTCTGGAGCCCGGGGAAGGCAAAACCTCACCCCCATAGTGCAGAAGGCTGACTAGGCCAAACCCACGATGGCCACACCCACCCAGGAACTGGGCAGAGAACCCCTTGCTAAAATATTCGAAGCCCACCCCTGACTATATATATCTAGTTTTCTTAAATGGTTGGAAACTAATCAAAGAGAGAAGCAACCTGGAATTAAGGAGAAACTTCCTAACAGTGAGTGTGTGCTCTGTCCCTGGAGGTTTAAAAAAACATTACTGCTCGTAATACACACTTTTCAGTCATATCTTTTCCAAAGACACAATCCTATTCTATTCTATTCTATTCTATGCTATGCTATGCTATGCTATGCTATGCTATTCTATTCCATTCCATTCCATTCCATTCCATTCTATTCTATTTATTGTTTTTTCTTGCAGACTTATCATCTTTCTTTCTCTGCTCTACTATCTTTCTAGGGGCCTTTAGCATCTTTTTTGCATTGTGATGACCATAGGTGGACATAGTATTCCAAATGTGACCTCGCTAGCATAATATAGAGTGGTACTATCACTTCTCATGATCTCGATAATATGCCTCTGTTGATGCAGCCTAGGGCAGCACTGGCTTTTTTGGCAGCGGCAGGATACTGCTGACTCATACTTAAATGGTGGTTCACTTGGACACCTAGATCCCTCTCACAGTTACTACAAAGGTGTTTTTTCAAGAGGCAATTGGACTTTTGGTTTTTCTTCGAAGATTCTTCAAAGATTTCTTTGAAGTTTCTTCAGAGCTGAAGAAACTTCTTGGATCAGAAGCAAAACGTCTTCAAAGAAAAACCAGAAAACCCAGTTGTCTCTTGAACAGAGCTGAAAAAGCATCTTGGATGAGAAGCGAACCATCTTCAAAGAAAAAGAGAAAGTCCAGTTGCTTCTTGAAAAAGTGTTTTTGGGACAACCATGACCTAGATGATTGAGGATCTCCATGTGCATTTGGGTTTCCCTTCCTAAGTTCAGGACCTTACTTTTCTCACCACTGAACTGCATCTTGCTGGATAGAATCCAATGCTCAAGCCTGTCAAGATCAGTCTGAATAAGTAGATTGAGTAGGGTGGTGCACATCAAATAAAGACCAGGAAAAGAATCAATAGAACAATAAGACACCAAAACATCAACCAAAACTGAAATCCAAAACCAACATATACGCCAGATTTATCATTTGGAGATCACACTTGCCTTAAGATGGACTCATCTGTCGTGACCCAAACTCCAAGTGAAAAACAAAATTTCTAAAGTTTTCCTGAGATATAATAGCTGTTGAACAGGCATAAGTGTCTCATTTTCCCTTTTAAACTATTCTGGTTTCTTCAAACATGAGTTCATAATTCCTGGATTTGGGATCTCTGCAATTTTGTGGTCTGCCTACTTTACTGATGTCATGATTTTACTAGCCAACATTTCCCTTCCCAAAGATTCCCTGAAATGGAAAAAAAAATCCCAGCTGCCAGAAAATTGCCCATCCTTGCTTGGACCAATGGCTACCCTTCTAGAATATCTTCTGGAATAACATCTAGATCAGAGGTCCCCAAACTTGGTGACTTTAAGACTTGGGGACTTCAACTCCCAGAGCTGGCTGGAGGATTCTGGCAGTTGAAATCCCCAAGTCTTAAAGTTGCCAAGTTTGGGGATCCCTAACTTCACCCTTTAACTTAGTAGGGAGGGGCTCTTCATTTGAGGAGGGGCTGCATGCAGACCAATGGAGTTGCATGATTTGGGAAAATGCTGGCTGGAGAATTCTGGGAGTTGAAGTCCACAAGTCTTAAAGTTGCCAAGTTTGGGGGGCCCTGATCTAGATGGTTATGTGGACTCCTTGTAGAGTGATGGTATGGTAGCAATCAAGAGTTTGGGGGTCTACTTATTCTTTTAATACTCTTTTTAGTTTTCTGTTATTATAAGCTGGCTTGAGTCTTTTTTCTTTTTGGAACTGAGTGGCAAATGAATAAATGAATGAACTTAAACTTTATAAATTGGGGTTCCAAACTTAAGCACTAAAATTGTTCTTTGTCTCTTTTGTAACGATGTCCTGATTGCGATTCAACTATCAGTTTTATAGGACCACATAGGAAGTGTGATAGTGGAGAGTAATTTTCATTAGTGTTGTTATCACTGGTTCTACACTAATAAACCTCTTTGATGGAGGAGAACATTATGATGCCATATCGTACCAAATGATGGGGGCTGAGTCACTACCCTAAATATAGGATTTGAAAAAAAAACCACCAGTCTCCCCGACATGTGTGAAAGCCATTTCACAGACACCATATGAAGGAAAGAAGCCATATTAAAAAAATACTAAGCTGACTTTACCAGCTGATTTCAGATTTCAACAACAGTTCGTCTCTGCTGGAAAGGTGGAAATAAATGAATGAATGATCTTGTACCCAGACTGCCTTTGCATCTTCCAATCTTTCTGCAGAAGGGAACGGGATAAAAGGCCTTTAATGTCAGCCAGAGCTATTTGGAAGTTAATCTCCAGCATTCATATTAATTTTGGGAGGGTTTGAAAAATATTGTGGGGAATTTCCAATTTACTTTGCATCAAGTACACTCCGAGTCAATCTCTATGGCCAGACCAGAACAAATGCATGTGCCATTCAACACAGCTAGCAAAAAAATAAAATAAAAAATAGCTTGATGTTTGTTTCTTTAATATCAGCAAATGTCAAAATAATAAAGTGGCAAACATGGGATAAAAAAGGCAGGAACAGAGACATGAAAAACAAGCAAAGAATTTACATTGTACCGTGTCTCCCTGAAAATAAGACAGGCTCTTATTTTCTTTTGAACTCTGAAATAAGTGCTTGGCCTTAGATTTGGGGAGGTCTTATTAGTTTTGAGGTGTAGGAAGCGGAGAGTGTGGTCACATGACTGCTGCAGGAACTGGGTATGTTTAGCTTAAGAGAAAGAAGGACTAGGGAAGACATGATAGCAGTGTTCCAATATCTCAGGGGTTGCCACAAAGAACAGGGAGTCAAACTATTCTCCAAGGCACCTGAGGGTAGAACAAGAAGCAATGGGTGGAAACTAATCAAGGAGAGAAGCAACTTAGAACTGAGGAGAAATTTCCTGACAGTTAGAACAATTAATCAGGGGAACATCTTGCCTCCAGAAGTTGTGAATGCCCCAACACTGGAAGTCTTTAAGAAGATGTTGGATAGCCATTTGTCTGAAACGGTATAGGGTTTCCTGCCTAGGCAGTGGGTTGGACTAGAAGACCTCCAAGGTCCCTTCCAACTCTGCTATTGTATTGTATTGTATTGTATTGTATTGTATTGTATTGCTGTGTTGCGCATTGCTGGACCTGCCGCTCTTTTTGGGGCAGCGATTAGCATGACACAAGGGGTGGGGTGAGTAGGGTTGTGGGAGCAGCCGTTAGATAAGGGCATGTGGAATGCATGGGGCATGTTCCACCCTCCCTTTCCTCCTCCCTCTGGCCTTTCCTCCTCATCTCGTGTTGTTTGCATGGCAAGCAACCAGAGGAAATGGTGGGGACCGGCTGCGCATGTGTTTAAATATTTTCGGGGAGGGCTTATTTTCAGAAGAGGGATTATTTTAGTGCATATGCTCAAAAGCCCAATTGGACTTATTATCAAAGGAGGTCTTATTTTTGGGGAAACAGGGTACTTCTCTATATCCGAAACTCAGAACTTTCTAGAGTCACTGGAAACATGGACAGTCCCAAAGGCTTTCAGCCAATGCAGCTTTAGCTCTTTTATATACCTTTAAAAAAAAACCAGCAACAGAAATAGATTTGGAAAATAAAACCCCAGGTGATTCCTCTTCTATTCTACATATAGAATCAATTTGGTGGATGGGGATCGCAACTAAAAAGTGATCACTTGGGAGATCTTGCTTATCTAATTTGGCAGAAAAGCTGAACGAGAGATTCCATCTTCCTATGGAAAGATATTTCAATTGATTGGGTCCATGGCAGACTAGCTGCACTGCAAAGAGTTGACCCCCTCATTTCAAAAGATCAAGTTAGCCCATCAAAATGATGCAATTACTGCATGAAATGGCAAACGGTACCTTTGCATGACACCTTGCTTTGATATTGATTTATCAGATCATGAACAATAGACAGCCTATTTAATAACAAGTTGTGTGCTGAGCAGGGCGGCTACATAAATTGATTAAATAAAAAACATAAACTAAATAGGTAACAGATCAATACAATCACAGGCGTAGGAAAGACCTCTGCTTGGCTTCTGGTTCTGTCATTAGTCATCAGAAGGGAAAAGATTAATCCAAATATTAAGGTGGGCTTTTATGTGAACTCAAAAAGGGTGGATGGTTTGCCAGTAATGAAGGTACCCATCCTTTGTCTTGATTCGCACAGTCAACTCAGAGGGGAGGAAAAGTTCTTTTCTTGAGGTTGGGCACAGGGGTGAAATGCTACCTGTTTGGGCCGGTTCGCCCGAACTGGTAGTAAAAAATGCTACAGGTTCGCATAACCGGTAGTAAAAAATATTTAAAAAGGTAAAAAGAAAGTTCCATGATCGTATGTCGCACAGCTGACCTTCAGAACTTTTTTTTTTTACTTTTTAAGCATTTTTTTACTACAGGTTCTTGGGAAACGCTGGGGTGGGGGTCCGTTTTGGCTCCCAGCAGGCTTCCCTGAAGCTTGCTAGGCCAAAAACAGGTGGTGGAGGATGCTGAGAAAGAAAGAAAGAAAGAAAGAAAGAAAGAAAGAAAGAAAGAAAGAAAGAAAGAAAGAAAGAAGGAGGGAGGGAGGGAGGGAGGGGGGGAGGGAGGGAGGGAGGGAAGGAAGGAAGGAAGGAAGGAGGAAGGAAGGAAGGAAGGAAGAAGGGAGGGAGGGAAGGAAGGAAGGAGGAAGGAAGAAAGAAAGAAAGAAAGAAAGAAAGAAAGAAAGAAAGAAAGAAAGAAAGAAAGAAAGAAAGAAAGGAGGGAGGGAGGGAGGGAGGGATGGATGGAAGGAAGGAAGGAGGGAGAAAGGAAGGAGGAAGAAAGAAAGAAAGAAGGGAGGGAGGGAAGGAAGGAAGGAGGGAGGGAGAAAGGAAGGAAGAAAGAAAGAAAGAGAGGGAGGGAGGGAGGGAGGGAGGGAAAAAGGGGGGGCAGGAAGGACTACAAACCTGGCACTAGATGCAGCTTCAGAGGATAAATCCAGGGCTGGAAGGGACATTGTTAAAGTGAGTTTCTGTCTTTTGATCGCCAGTTATTTGACTAAATAGCCACACACCCATCCAGTCACATGACCCCCACCAAGTCACACCTACCAAGCCACGCCCATAGAACCGGTAGTAAAAAAAATAGATTTTACCACTGGTTGGGGAGGAAAATCAGATTCCCACTGTAACTTTCTTGCTACAGTATTAACTTGTTAGGCTTGATTCTTTGAACTTCCATATGGGAAACCAGCAGGATCCCAGTTATGGAAGGCAAGTGGTGAAATAGAGCTGGGGGTGTCTACAGTGGGGACACTTGGAAATGTTCCCGAAAAAGGGATGCCATTAAATCAGTGGTCTTCAAACTTTTGAAACAGGGGCCCCATTCACGGTCCCTCAGACTGTTGGGAGCTGGACTGGGCAGGTGGGTGTGGCTAGGTGGTCATGTGACTGGGTGGGTGTGGCTGGGTCATGGTTAACAGTCCATTGATTAATGCAAACAAATTAAACTTTAATTTGTTTTGCTCCTGGAGGTGTTTTATTTGCTTTTGTTTGCATGTTGCTCTTTTGGTTGCCGTTTCTTTTTACTAGATCGTTTTTTCAGTTCTTTAGCAGTCTAGTGGTCCACTTCAGGAAACTCAGTTTTGCAGCGATTCTTCTCAGCCCCGAGGAGCTTGAGTAATCTCGCTCTCTTTTTTTCTCTCTCTCCCTCTCTTTCTCTCTCTTTCTGTCTCTATCTATCTATTTATCTATCTATCTATCTATCTATCATCTATCTATCTATCATCTATCTATCTATCATCTATCTATCATCTATCTATCATCTATCTATCTATCTATCTATCTATCTATCTATCTATCATCATCATTATCTATCTATCTATCTATCATCTATCTATCTATCTATCTATCTATCTATCTATCTATCTATCTATCATCTATCTATCTATCTATCATCTATCATCTATCTATCTATCATCTATCTATCTATCATCTATCTATCTATCTATCACCTATCTATCTATCTATCTATCTATCTATCTATCTATCTATCTATCATCTATCTATCATCTATCTATCTATCATCTATCTATCTATCTATCTATCTATCTATCTATCTATCTATCATCTATCTATCTATCTATCTATCTATCTATCTATCTATCTATCATCTATCTATCTATCTATCTATCTATCATCTATCTATCTATCTATCTATCTATCTATCTATCTATCATCTATCTATCTATCATCTATCTATCTATCTATCATCTATCTATCTATCTATCACCTATCTATCTATCTATCTATCTATCTATCTATCTATCTATCATCTATCATCTATCTATCATCTATCTATCTATCTATCTATCTATCTATCTATCTATCTATCTATCTATCTATCATCTATCTATCTATCTATCTATCTATCTATCTATCTATCTATCTATCTATCTATCTATCTACCATCTATCTATCTATCATCTATCTATCATCTATCTATCTATCTATCATCTATCTATCTATCATCTATCTATCTATCTATCTATCTATCTATCTATCTATCTATCTATCTATCTATCTATCTATCTATCATCTATCTATCTATCTATCTATCTATCTATCATCTATCTATCTATCTATCATCATCTATCATCTTCTAGAGATGGGGGAGATGAAAAACAGGCCTTTTGCCCATTTGTTGGCCTCCTGGGGCTTCTGTGCATCCCATTTTTCACCTCCCCCCACCTCCAGAAGCATTCTGCAGGCCAAAAACAGGCAAAAACAACTCGTTTTTGGTCTCTACAGCCCAAAATTGTTGGCCTTACTTTTCGGTTCCAGCCCGCGGGACTCCCGAAGGTAAGTCCTGCGCTCGGCCAAAGGGTGGGTGGAGCGATGTTGGCAGAGCAGCTTCATGGTACTGTGCAGGCTGGATTAATGGCTTTGGTGGCCCACATGTGACCCACGGGCCGTAGTTTGAGGACCCGTTCATTAAATGTTAAATTACAAACTGCTGGTACTGTTGGGACTGAAATGTGCATGATTAAGTCCTCCTAAGACAGGGGTGTCCAAACTTGGCAACTTTAAGATTTGTGGACTTCAACTCCCAGAATTCCCCAGCCAGAATTCTGGGAGTTGAAGTCCACAAGTCTTAAAGTTGCCAAGTTTGGACACCCCTGTCCTAAGATGTAGAATTAAACATGGGGACAAAAAATAATTTTGCTTGACAGTTAGGCTTCAAGTGCTATAGTACAGGAGTCCCCAACCCCCGGGGTTGCAGCCCACTACTGGGCCGTGATCTGTTCGAAACCAAGCCCTGTGAGTAGAAGGCCAGTGTGCAAGTATGTGTGAAGCTCAACTTGCACAAGTCAAGTGGCCTGGCTCCCCTCTCCCCTCCGCCCATTGGGCCGCCAAGCCATAAAGGTTGGGGGCCACATCTATAATATATTGACACTAACCATAAGACTAAATTTTATTAAATCTAATGGGCTTTATTTTTCATGGGTCAAGACACTCCTGGGACTCCTTTTACATAAAACTCTACAGAGGATTATGTGATGTGCTGTATGAACTATTACGATGTCACATGCATCATGGTTTCATCAACATGTATATGATAAGAAGTATAATCAGCTAATGCAATTGACACAAATTGCATGATGTGTGCCATGCACTCAATAACATCACATTGGACAAGATGTTAGTGAGATTTCTACCAGGGTGTTGTGGTCCGCCAGTGACCAGCGGAGTTAGCAGCAGATTCGGACAGTGAGGAGGTTGGAGAGGAACATGGACCAGTCCTGGAGTCTAGGGAAGGCTCTGATGAGGGTTCTGTGTCAGAGCCAGAGAAGGGGCCAGAGCCATATGCCAGTTATCAACTTCCTTCAGAGTCAGACATCAGCGATGCAGATGGAGCCTGTTCCCAGTGTGCACAGCTAAAGAACAGAGGTCAACTTGGGAGTAAGGCAGTGGTGGGTACCGGTTGAAACGGTTGGAACGGGCCCGGTGGCGTCCAAATGGATGCGTGCAGCGCGTGTGCATCTTAGTGCCTCCGTGAGCCTCCACGACACACCAGCTGCTCAGTGGAGCATCGCGCAGGCACTGTACGCACCATGTGCATGCACGGAAGCACCGAAGATTTAAAAGACTGTAGGGAGCTTGGGCAGATTTGCTTGGGAAGATTTAAAAGACTGTAGGGAGCTTGGGCAGGCGGGTGTACCAGAACGGTATCCAGTGCTCCGGGCAGGCTCCGGTACGCCCGTACCAGGGCATACCGCTGCAACCCACCACTGGAGTACGGCCACAGGTGGACGATGAATGGCCTCTCCCAGAGGAAATAAAAGAGGAGCGAAAGGGGAGTGGAGTTTGCAGGAGACAATTAGTTCACTGAATGGGTTCCGTGACTCTCCGAGACTCCTTGCCAAGTTTTGCAGATATCGGCCTGTCAGCTCTCCAAGCCAGATAAGGCTTTTGACTGTAAGCCTTGAAAGACTTTGCTGGATGTGGATGAGCAGAATTCACAGTAAATTAATAAAAGTGGTTTTTGTCAGGATAAGGAGTTTGCTTCATGCTCTTGGGAAGCCTAGATCAGAACTCAGGGCCCTACATAATATCTTAATGTTATTTATTTATCCTGTCCCTTCAAAATAGTCTTGCCTTCAAAACAGTCTTGCCTTCTTGTAACTAAATAGACAAGTTCTCTTGGCAATTTTTTCAGAAGTGGTTTGCCCTGACCTCCTTCCTAAATGTGTGAGAGAGCAACTGGCCCAAAGACACCCAGCTAGCTTCCAAACCCTCCTAGAACTTAGCTTTTCTTGCACCTACTCCAGTCCTTAAATACTGGACTAAACTAGCTCTAACAGAGACTATAGCATGTACAAATTATAAACCAATGGCCTCTTGTCCCATGGTGGTTGCACAAATTATCCTGGCTAAAGATGCTCTCCCAACCTCTTTCCGCCATCTCTTAGACAAGGTCCATTTGCCTGGCAGTTTGCTGTCTCTTAATTGGGTATATTCAATCTAGAAATTATGAGCTGTCACAAGCTGTGCAACAAGTCACACACACAGAAAACAAAAACAAAGCAGGATAACAACTACCTCATCACCATTTCACACTTTAAAGGAAAATAAAGTATTTGCATCTCTCCTTATGTATCCTCCCTTCACATTCCATGCCTCTAATCCTCTGGAAACAATTCCAGTGATGTTTTTTTTTTGGGGGGGGGGAATGGAAATTATCATTTATTTCCCTTTTGAAGACCACTTTTGGGATCTGAAGCCTAGGAGCCAGGAGAATGAAGGTGGGAAATTTTCTGCAAATGGCAAACAGTTCACTACATGCTCTACATAGCTGCAGGATCTCAGAACAATTGCAATGGTTTCATGTATCAACTCAGCTATTGAACAGAAATGACCTTATGGGATCTCAAGGATCAGAAGTTATTCCTGGAATAGTCTGAATGCGAAGTGAAGAAGTGCCCTGTTAATTCACCTTTAAAACAGGAAGAATTAAATAAAATAAGAATGGAGACATTTGAGGGTGCCTGGGCATTTTTCCTTCTGTCTAAGTTTTCTTTTGGGGATTATCATCATCATCCCAAAATAGTGAATCAATAAGGCATCAATGCCCTATAAAGAGTCTGAATGAAGACAATTGCTACAAATACTTGGGCATCTTTCTGGCTGACAATTCTAAAACATCTGGAGCACCATTTGAACATCCCTGATGGGTTGTCTAAATCACTTTACTTGAAGTACCGTAGCTTATATCCTACAATACCTTTTAACACCACCAAACAACAGCATCTTCCTATCCCAGGTCCTTGGGAAGGATTTAAGAGGTGGACAAAATGTCAAATCAGTCTAAACAACTAGTTGATTGTGGGTCTAACCATAATAATAGTGATGATAATATTCTTGGTTGATACCTAGGATGCTGGCAGCAACCAATATCAATCATCAGCACCAGTCAATGATATTTGTGATACATTTTAAAATGTTTAGTTGACCGAGTTTGATGTTTAATGAATAAAAAAGATGATGATGATGATGATGATGATGATGATAATCATCATCATCATCATCATCATCATCATCATCATCATAGCATAACACACCAGACATCACACTGGTTGAGAAAATAATGTTACAATCATAGACATCGCAATACCAGGTGATAGCAGGGTTGACGAGAAGGAACATGAAAAAATCGCGAAATACCAGGACCTAAAAATTGAAATTCAACGATTATGGCACAAACCAGCAGTGGTAATTCCAGTGGTAATCGGCACACTGGGTGCTATTCCAAAAGCACTGGAATTACATTTAAAACAGTTAAAACTTGACAAAATCCCCATCAGTCAAATGCAAAAAGCTGCACTGCTTGGATCTGCACGTATATTACGAAAATACGTTATGACGTCCTAGGCCCCTGGGTGGGGCCCGACTAGTAATCAATGCCAAATCCGGCGAAACAACTGGCCGCTGTGATACAATTGAATAATAAAATAATAATAATAATAATAATAATAATAATAATAATAATAATAATAATAATAATAATAATAATAATAATAATAATAATTTGTGATTAGAGCTCCTGGATCACTACCTGAAAGATTTCCTCAATATTTGTACATTTTGAATTCATTGTGATCTGAACGCTCTAATTTTCCAAAAGATTATCCAGTTAAAATTGTCTATATCAGGGGTAGTCAACCTTTTTATACCTACCGCCCACTTTTGTATCTCTGTTAGTAGTAAAATTTTCTGACCACCCACCACTTCCATAGTAATGGTGATTTATAAAGTAGGGAAGTAACTTTACTTTATAAAATTTATAAAGCAGAGTTACAGCAAACCCCTACCGCCCACCATGAAAGCTGGAACACCCACTAGTGGGCGGTAGGGACCAGGTTGACTACCACTGGTCTATATCCTCAAATGCTACAATGGTTGGAAACTAACCAAAGGGAGAAGCAACCTAGAACTAAGGAGAAGTTGCCTGATGGTAATAGCAATGGAATGGCTTGCCTTCAGGAGTTGTGGAAGCTCAATCATTGGAGGCTTTCAAAAAGTGACTGGACAACCATTTGTCTGAAATGGTGTTAAGGTCTCCTGCTCAAGCAGGGGATTGGACTGGACCTCCAAGATCCCTTCCAACTCCTGTTCTATTCTGTTCATAATTCTTGGGTCCTTGGTTATGATTTGAATTACATTTTCACCAGTCTTTGTGAATCTAATGGTAGATTACCCATACAACAGTATCATATTACAGCTTGGTATATTTTCTCTAAAATAATCTTAGGGTTCCCCTTTGTGTGCTGTCTATTTGTTAAAGATTTATGCTAACACTCTCAAACCTCTGCCTCCAAATAAGTCGTTTTGCCCGATTTGAATACCACAGCTGGATGCTGGCAGATATGGGTTTTAGATTGTCCACTTTGCCATGCACCATGATTTATACATGACACGGGCTGGGTTCATATATCTTCTCAACAGACGATATTGTGGCTTCCTGCAGTGTGTGAACCCATCCAGAGAATTGTATGCAACACAAAAACCAGCACCCATCCACCCAAAATGGTCCACTGAGGGTATTTAACTTGCTGATGGTTTTCAGCAAAGCTTTAAGAAGAACCTACATAACCAGTGAGGTCGAAAGAAAATAATTGTCTAAGCCAACTTCCAGGTTTCTGAATGGAGATAGAGGAGGAAGAGGAAGAGGCAGAGAGACTTTGCTTGATAGCAAAGAGTCTTGTTCGGTCTGAAAGAATTATCTTATCATGGAACACAAAGATATGAGAGCTGTCCCACGAACTACTACAGTTGCGCATTTTTCTCCAGTGCATTGAAAGCTCCTTGGAAGATTGAGAGCCTTATCATGTTTTCCATATAGATGAGCTTCAAGGTGAGAACCTCCTGCTGGTATCAGCCAGACTTCCCCAACCTGGTGGTCTCCATACATGATGGATTATTCTTCACTCCCAACAACTTGCATGTATGCTTATTGAAATGACTGGTATGGTAATCAAATGCACCCAGAGGGCCCTAAATTGGGAAAGGTTTCAATATGATGTCTACCCCATATTTCAGCTGTCCTGTTTTCTTTTTTTTTTAAGAGGAAGAAAAACAAACTGCTCAGGATTTGGGCTACCTGAATATTTGTGTGTGCTGGTCATTCACATGCCATGAATAGCATATCAAACGTCTTAGCTGCCTCTCCTAAGATGGTATAAATTAGGAGACATATTTCTAAGTCAAACATTGTTGTGTATTGAGCTAAAAGCAGTAAGAGTGCCAGATGACAAGGAATGCTGTGTAGCCTGAAAGCTGGGATCCATTTTTCATAGCAGCAGCTGCTTGGAGATAAAATGTTTGTGTGTGAGAGAGAGGGGGGGAGGGAAGAAGAGAGAGAGGGAGGTGAGGAAGGGAGGGAATGGGGGAGGGAGCGGGAGGGAGGGAGGGAGAGGGAGGGGGAGGAGGGAGGGGGAGAGAGAGTGGGGAAGGAAGGGAGAGGGAGGGAGGGAGGGAGCAGGGGGAGGGAGCAGGAGGGAGGGAGGGAGAGGGAGGGAGCGGGAGGGGGAGGAGGAGGGAGAGGGAGGGGGAGAGAGAGGGGGGAAGGGAGAGGGAGGGAGGGGGAGGGAGGGGAGGAAGGGAGATGGAGGGAGAGAGCGGGGAAGGGAGCGGGAGGGAGAGAGAGGAGAGAGAATAAAATCACACTGCTTGGGGCAAAGATATAATTTCCAAACCCAAAAGGACCCAAATGTCAGTACCAGAAGAAAACTGTCTAAATGGATGGCAAGGATGACTAGTGTTCCAAAAGAGATCAGAGAAGGGAGACGGTGGGGTTTCATTCCTCTTGTGACCCCTTTTTAAGGAGGGGGGGGGTTTCAAAAAGAAAACAGTGTCTTACTATCTCTACCGACCAACTCCAGGTTTTTCAAAGTCCCGAGCCCTCCCCCCCGCCCCCACTTGGCAAAAGGAAGCTGAGGAAAGCTTCACAGTTCCCAGTAAGCCTCGGTCTGTAATTGATTAAGAATGCAGTGAAGCCTAAAAGCTGACAGCACCTCAACGCTCTCCCCAAAGGAGGAGAGAAAACGCAGCTCGGGTGGCCTGGCCGCTGCCTCTGATCTAACGGGGATGAGCGTCACCCCGCACGGCTGGCTTCTTTTGGCTTCTTCCCACCTACCCTCCCGCCACTCTTCTTTGGCCAGCCCTAAAGAGGGAACGGGCCAGCCCAGGTGGGAAGGCCAGGCGGAGGTGGAGGAGATCTGACCTGAAGACCCGCCCAGACCTCCAGACGAAGAGCGCAGTGCTGCCCCGAAGTTGGCACACCTGCCGGAGAGCTCGCCCAAAGCGGGCAGCTGAGGGGGACCCGGGGGGGGGGAGAGCGAGGCAGGCGCGGCGCCTCCCATCACATCGCGCTCTGTGGCGAGGAGGGGAGGAGAAGCGGAGGGAAGGAAGGAAAAAAAGGGAAGAAGGGGCGGCGGCGGCGCGCAGTTGACGTCGCCGGCTCGGTGCTGCCTCGGCCGCCTGGCAGGGCCGGCACGGAGCACGTAGAGTCCAACGTGACCGCGGCGCGCAAGCCCCGCAGCTGCCGCCCCCCGCTTCGGGCACGCTTTCCCCCTTCCCTTGCTTTCCCTTCTGCCTTTCCCTGCCCAACCCTGTCAGCCAAAGCGATCAAGCCAGCCAGGCAAGTTGCCCGGGCCCCGCAGCCGCCGCGGCATCGCCGGCAGCAAAGGCGCTCCGGAAGGCTCTGAGCAGATATTCCTCCCGCAGGCCTGAGTGAGTGAGTGAGTGAGTGTGCGTGTGTGCGCGCGTGCTGGGGGTGGGGGTGCTCCCGCTATGGCTTCGGAGCTCCCCGCTGCCGCCGAGGCGCTCGCCCAGCCAAGTGCGCCGCGCAAGGACGCCGCTGCAGCCTCTGTTTTCTAACCGGACTCGCTTACTGCTGCTGTGAGGGGTAGCGCTTGTTCTCTTCTCTTCTCTGCCCTAGCGGCGATCGGGCCGTGGCCGAGCCGGCGAGCGAGCGTGGTTCAGCTCCTTCCCTCGATTCCCCCCCTCCCTTCCCCTTCCCCTTCCCAGTCCCTCCGGGTCCCCTTCGCCTGGATATGTGGCTGCTTCCCCCAAGATGGATTTAGCCTACGGGGTCGTGTGGCTGCTCACCGTGCTGCTGGAGGGCATCTCCGGACAAGGCGTCTATGGTGAGTGTAAACCGCGGCTTCCCTTCGCGCGTGTGTGTGTGTATTCCCCCTCCTTCAGTTCCCCCCCCGGGAAAAAAATCGTGATGTCTTTATAAGCATGCAGCCCCCTCCTCCCCTGCTGACCTTTACCCCCCTTTCCCCAAAGCTTCCTTCTCGGGCTAAGCTCCGAACTGACCCCCCACCTTCCCTCCGTCCCCGGCGGCGCGCAACAGTACGGTACCCAAGAGGAGCAGCTCCCCCCCCTCCACTCTTCCCTGATCCAGAAGCCGGTTTGCTAACTTGGGGGGGGGGTGTCTTTCGCGATTCCCGCAGGAGCGCGCTCGGAACCCGCTTAGCTGCCGCCTCTGCCACCGCCTTTTCCCTCTCCGGCATCTCCGTGCTGTTCCTCCACCCCTCCTCCCCCCCTCCCCCCCGAACTCTCCCGGTTCCTCCGCCGAGGAAGTGCGGGCGAGGGCTTCTTCGGGAGAGTTTAGGTTGCTCTGCGCCGCTGTTGCCAGGAGCGATGGGGGTCCGAAGAAACCCAGCCAGTCGGAGGCGCCAAGTCCGGAGGTGGCAAAGCCAGAACATGATAGAAATTTTGTGTGTGTGTGTGTGTGTTGCGCGAGCGGACGCTGGGACCGGATTAATGAATGAATGGGCAGAAAGAGAGACGAGGGGTGGGAGAGGGAGGGGGAGAGAAGAGGGGGAGAGAGGGGGGTAGAAGGAGAAGAGGGAGAGAGGGAGAGAAGGAGAGAAGAGGGGGAGAGAGTGGGAGAGGGGGAGAAGGAGAAAAGGAGGAGAAGGAGAGGAGAGGGGGAGAGAGAGAAGATGCAGTGTAAGGTGGTGGGGGAGAGAAAGAAGCCAACAGGGTACCTTTGCTTGCTTTTTCTGGCTACAAATGCTCCCTAGTTTCAGTCAACGTGGGTGTCCTGCTGGAGATTTCCTCCCTCTGGCTCTAAAGATTTCTTGGATGAGCCTGCTGGAGCTTTTTCCTAGGCTAGCTAAAGGCTGGCTCCTTTCTTGGCTTATCTACTCTTCCCTACCCCCCTTGCCATCCACTATCCCCACTCCAGGAGTAGATTGCCTGGTCACTCTTCCCACTGTCTCTTCCCTGACCCAGTGTGAGCCACGGGATATAAACATGAGCAACTCTTTCCCCTAGGGCATGTTTGGATGCCAGCAACTTGATTTGGGGCAAGAGAGAGAGGGAGGGAGGGAGAGAGATAGATTGTGGCCTGGTTGTCATCACACTGAGCTGACGCTTGAGAAGATGCCAGGGACCAGCTTTGCCCATCCACAGAAGGCAAAGATGCTTCCCTTGTTAGCAGGTGGAGACAAGGCTCCTTAGCATCATCTAGCCATTTAGACCCTCCACCTACATCCGAAGCTTGAGTGGCGGGTGGGGGTGGGTGGGGTATTGCAATTAAACTTTGCAGATCTATTTCTGGCATGGCATTTAGTATGGTGTGCATGCTTGGCATGGGGGGGGGAGCTGAGGAAGCACTGAGCATCCCTATAGAATACCAACAGAGAAGGTGCTCTCTGACTCTCCCCCTCCCCCCTCTCCCTCTGCGTGTATGTGTGTGTGTGTGTGTGTGTGTGTGTTTCTATATATTTGAAGGAGGCTAAAAATAACCCTCGCTTACATTTCCGAACCATGTTATGGAGGTGGGAATAAACTTGAGTTGGCAGCCAGGGGGAGACGGTGTTTAACCCTCTGGAAGCAGCTGAGCGGGCAGCGGGCCTTAGCTGGGAAGCCAGCAGGGCAGTTTTATGCACAGCGGGTTGGCCTCCCGCCCCTCCCCATTGACCAATGGTTGCCCAATGTGAAGGTGGGCACCTGCTTGTGCCATGCAAATCCCAGGCTGACGTTAGCAGAGTGAGATGGGAGGAAGGACCGTCCATTCATTTACTCCCAAGGCAAGTCAGCCAGCCAGCCTTGACTTCTGTGCCAGGCATTCGCTGCGGCAATTGTGAGTCTCTGTGGTGTGTGTGGAAACGGCTTCCCCTTCATGAAGAGACCAGATATTAGCCTAAGTGTCCCCTCTACTCACCCAAATCCTCCTCCTCTCCCTCTCCACCTGAAAGGAGCTGCTCCCCAGCCCTGCTTTCCCCTTCTAAAATTCATCCCATTTCCCTGGCAACAGACTTCTGATGCAGAGAATGCTGGCTGTAGCTCAGATGGAAAGGGGAAGCCATCCCTGCTCTTCTTCCCTTGAGTTACCGACACACAGAGAGAAGAAATGGATTCTGTGCATGTTTGAGGACCAAAGGTTTTGACAGGATGCTGGGTTCTGCAGCGGGAAGCAGGCACTGTTCCTTCTTTGGTTGCTTTAGCAGAAGCAGGAGGGAAAGAGCCAGGCACGATCTCTTGCTTTTAGGTTTTGCCAATGATTACAAAAGAAAAAGACTTTAATGGGATGACCTGTACGAAAACTCGATTGATGTTTGCTAAGGTGCTTGATGGCCTCCTCAGGTTGCCACGCTTGTGCTAATATGTAACTGGGGGCTCATTAAAGATGCATGCAGAGAATGTGGTACGGAAGTTTTGAACTAGTTTCACAAGGTTTGGAAGATGTGCATGTGGGAGTGGACGAATACACAATGATTTGTCTGAACCGGACTGTCTAAAGGACCCAGGCTCCCTAGTCAGTTACACTGAATCCATAAACAATCTACCATCTGTTGCTTGTCTTCATTGACTTTACAGCTCCTGGAAATCTAGAACAGGAACTGTATTTTGGCATCACAATTGACTTAGTATATGCATTTGATTTCCCCCCCCTCCCCAAACACATAAACATTTTCAAAATTATTTGGCTCTATGTTACACAAGGTTCTCCATGGAACGCAAGGTGCTCATTCAGTTGAATTGGTTTTCACAAAGGGAGCACAGCATGCTTTAGGCAAATGGTTAAGGCATAAGCAAATGGGTCTATGAGATTTCGTCAGCTTGGTTAATGAAGGATGGGTTTGGTTTGGCATTGGTGTAACATCTTTTTCAGTCAATTTGTTTGGGGGCAAATAAAGAGTATGAAAGAGAAGTGGTAGACAATATGATTACTTTTGTCATATCCATGTGATTTTGCTCATATACCTGGTCGGAATAATGCTGAACATTATCTTGTTGAGTCTGGAGATGTCTCATGGGCCTTGATCATTTATATTTCACTCTTTCTTGTTGGTCTGGATCTGAGTGAGACAGAAAAAGAGAGAGATTAAAACAAGGAAGGAAGATATATTTTATTTAGGTTCCACACTTCTATGGATTTTTTGCACCCACATCCTTGCTCCTCCTTTTCAAAATCCCTTTTTACAACTCTGTAATCTCTCAATTCAGGGTAGAGACGGAATGACTGGATAGAGCTGAGTGTTTACTGGCTGGATGCCCTTCCTGACACCAAAAGGAGTTCATAGCAGATTTTTCTTTGCGCCTAGGAGAGAAACATCTGGCTGTTTGCATTTAGCATTAGCATTACATCCTCCCATGCTATGTAGCATATCGGGCAGCAAGGGGTCTCTAGAATTTTGGGTTTGGGGCAAGAACTTTAGGGTCTTCCCATGTGATATTTTAAAAGTCTTTAAGTCTTCCATGAACATACTTCACCATGTATTTTGAGGATGTCCTCTAGCTTGGTCAGCATCGGTGTGTGTGTCCGTCTCATTGCCATCTTTGGGATTGGTGCTGTTTGTATAGATGCAGTGAATTGAAATTTGGATGATCATAAAGTTTCTTCTTAATGGATTGCTGGTTACTCTGATGTGCATAATGATCACGTAGGTAATGATGATTATATTTGATTCTGGGAGTTTATAGTTCATTGCCTGCCTGAAGCATTTCTACTGCAGGTGGAAAATTGAGCTGAGCATCTTCAGGGCTGCAAGAATGTCTAGATCAGCAGTGAGAAAGGATTGGAGGATGCTTAGATCTACTTTTCCAGCGTTAGGCATCCTTTTGGGAAAAAAAAAGAAAGTGGAAAATAGTGTTAATGGATACGCTCCCCCATAAACAGCACACACAACAGGGCTTGGATATTGTATCCAATGTTTGCATAATGTCCCATTTCCCAATTTCCCTAAGTGTGTAAAAACTCTAGGGGACAGTCTTTTAGTGAGTCACATTTCTTGTGGGAAATGAGGTTTGTACTTTTGCTATATGTATCTGTTTAAAGAAATATTCAAGTCAAGCATAGAAGAAATAGCCACACATGGAGCTGGCTTTTGAAGCTGCTTTAATTAGCCGCTGCCATCACTGAGAATAAGCAGCATGTGCATAAAACCCCTGACATTTAGACAATATTTTTCATGAGAAATGAAACCAAAATGCTTGTTTTCTATCTTTCACTCCTTCCAAAGGCTTAGTGTGCTTTATAGCTAGTAGCCACCAGCTATCAACGTCTGGTTAGTTAAAAGGAGGAAGCATTTTCTACTGTATTTTGCAGAATCTGTTAAAGAATCAGTTGAGTTCTGGACTAAACAAACAGCTGTAGGAAAAAAAATATCTGGTGGTTGCATATTCTTTGGGGATTCCATGTTAATATTACTCCTGTCTTGAAGAATGTCATGAATGTACCTCATGTGCATGAGTCTCTGCTTGCACAATGCACATTTAACAGGTTGTGTCTAAACATGATGCTACATTTTTGGTTTGTTAAAAAAAATAATATCAGAAGAATGCCCTAACAGGTGAAATGACTTCGTTCATATAATATGCCAAAAATAATGGCTTGGGTTCCTATCAGAGAAACCACTGGAAAGCATGCCATTTTGTATAGAATTTTTCCACTTGTCTCACAATTAATGAGATTGGTAATTAGACAAGCATTTAAGAGTGTAGTGGGGGGGGGAGGGAATTTGCACAACTCTATTTTGCGCACCGCTTTCAGCTGTTTCTGAATCAGGAAACCCTGCTTATTGTTGATCCACCCTTGGATCAGCTCTGAGATTCATGCAGTGCGCTCTACCTGGGGCCGCAGCAGTGGTGGGTTGCTCTTACGGTCGTTACCAGTATCCTGCTCACGGGGCCGTGCGTCCTGTTTGTGCACGCTGTGCACGCATGCACAATCCACCGCCCCTGTGACATCCAGCTGCTTTGTGGGGCTGTGTGCACATGCGCACTTGGCCGGTTGCTTTAAAAACAGGCATAGAACGCGGGAGGGCAGGTGGGCCAAACGAGCCACCGTACCAGTACGCTGTTAGCTGCTCCTGGCTACTACCGGTACGGCTGTACCGAACCATACCCGGAGGAACCCGCCACTGGGCTGCAGACCCTCTGGAAGCTACAGCTAGCCCATAATGCAATAGTTGAAACAAGCACCTCCCAATTAACACACCTATTTTGAGAGACTTGCATTGGTTGTCAGTTTGTTTCTGAATGCAATTCAATGTGCTGGTTGTTACCTTCAAAGCCCTATGTGGCTTTAGGACTGGGATACCTCTAGGATCATCTTCTTCCAATACGTTTTTTCCATCCGATCAACTTTCAGTTGAATGGGCAGCCCTCTTGTCCCATCCCCGAGGGATTCTTGTCAGCAGGAACCGCAGAGGGATATATTTTCGGTTGCTCAAGTTAGCATCCATCCTGTGGGCATTGAAGGAGGTCACCAAGACCCCGGTTGCTCTGGATAACCTGCTGCATCTGCTTTTCTGCAATAGGTGATTGTTGTCATGACTATTTTTCCTTGGAGTAGTAATGGACAAGAAAATTGACTATCATTGGCTTTGCTATGTTTCCTTGGTTATGCTTCCTATTTTATTTTCACATTTCTTGTAAACTGCTTAAGAGTCTTTTTTTTTTACAAGGAGCGGCATATAAATTATAGCAGTGATGGCTAACCTTGTTGTTACGTGCCGAAAATGTATGCGCACCCATAATGCAACATGCGTGCGAACCCCCTGTGTGCGCCCTGTCCCCTGTGCATGTGTGTGTGACCCCCTCACGCTCCCCCGCCCTCCACATGCATGCACGCCCCTACCTGCATGCTTGCCTCCCCCACATGCGCCCCACACATACACACATGACCCCTGCACTTGAACATGCCCCCTTTGCCCCACCCCACGCAGGTGCACAGAATCCCCCTGCACTTCCCCCACCCCTCACATGTGTGTACATCCCCCACATGCGCCCCGCTCCCAGTGCATGCGCTCCCAAAAACCGGCCGGAGGCACGTGGCGCACACATGCCATAGCTTCGCCATCACAGAATTATAGTGATAAAATAAATAAAGTAGAAGTGGGGAAATTATGGCTGGTATGAATGTCTAACCTTATTTTTGGAGACCACCACTTCTGATATAGTGCCACTACATTTTGTTGGCTGAACCACTAGAAATCAGCTGTGCAGTTTCCCTTTTTTTGTTTTTGAAGAGAAAAAACCCCCACTCCTGAGTTACAGTCTTTCAAAAGAACCACAACAGCCTCCAACAAAAAAACATCTACCTTTCCAAACAATATTTTAAAAAGCCTGAAAGTGTTGACTCAGTACTATGTCTTCTGCTGCCCTTGGATATAAATAATAAATAAATAAATAAATATTTATTTCTTAGCCGCACCCTCTCCCGAAGGACTCGGGGCGGCGTACAATGAAACATATGAAATAAATATGTGGACAAAACAAACATATAACAGAGACATATACCGAGATATACACAAGGAGGAGGTCGGCTGATGAATAAAAAACAATTAGAATACAGTGATTAAAAAACCCCTAAATAATTAAATATAATTAAAATACCCAATTAAAAACCCGTCAGGAGCGATATGGTTAGATCAAAGTTGAGCCAGGCCAGCTACTTGGAATAGGTGGGTCTTAAGCTTAATACGTCTTCAAGCTGGTATGCTTCTGATCTAGAGGTAAACATTTGAGAGTTCTTGCTGGGAAGAGAATCCTGTGCACTTCAGAGGGAAGTAAGATTAGAATCAGCTAATTTTCTCAATTTCTAATTGACCAGTGAACACTTCCTTTTCTGTAGAAGCAACCATGCCATGACAACATTTCTGTCAGGTATCTTTGAAAACGTTGCATCCTTTATCTGAATTGTCAGATAGCTTTTAATTGCAGCAGAATTCTGGCAGATGGATTTTTATGTAAAAATAACATTTACTGAAAATAATCTAGGATCTTGACACTAGTATGAATATTATGATTAATATTTTGCCAGGGCTAAGAAGACTCAATCAGGGATTTTGCTCTGCAAATAGGTAGAAGGAAGGTAATTAATTTCTGACTCTGAGGTGCTTCAGTTCAGTTCAGGTTGGAGTGTAGATGGTAATCCTGTATACGATGCGTACCTTTGATTCTGGAATGAATTATGGATTCACCCAGTCCAATTGTCCTCTTTTACCTGGTTCCATTCAGTTTTTATGTTATTTGGTACAACTGGTGCCAAATAATAAGAATCCAGTTTGAGAGTTTCGAGGTGGTCTTCTGTGCAAAGTTTGGACCAGTTCTCCCATGCTTATAATGTCAGCATAGTAGAATGATTGTGTGATTTTGGCTTTTGATGTAGAAGAAGAACAGGCTCAGTTGGAAGGTGGGGTTAAGTTTGCCATGAGTTTGGAATCATTGTGTTGCTGCAAGAGACCCAAACCCAGCCCTCCTCCATGAATTAGATTAATACATACATACATACATACATACATACATACATACATACATACGATTTAAAAATATGTGATTTGATATCAATTGTAAGTGATGACTATGGAAGGGATGCACAGAAATTTTGTAACCAACTGACACTTTCTATAATTTGTAATGGAAGATGGTTTTATGTTTTTTGTTTTTTTGTTCTGTCCGTTTGTGTTTGTTTAAATATATATATATATATATATATATATATATATATATATATATATATATATATATATATATATATATAAAATATGCACAAAAGTGTTTATTATTGCTACTCTATGTGAGAATGCAGTCAATTAATGTTCACATCTACATTAGTGCTAGGTAGGGGGCAATGAAATTCACAGGAGGCTGGATCTTGGCTCTCTTGTGGCAATGCAGTAACTCCAAACTGATGACACATTTAAGATTAGATTAGATTTAGATTTATTAGATTTGTTAGCCGCTCCCTCTCCATGAAGGGACTCGGGACTCATTTAACCCTGCCTTCCAGCTCAAACTCCTCTTCTCCTACAACAGGGGTGTCAAACCCATCTTCCCGCCATCGTACATGACGTATGGGGACTTTTTTCACCTTCAGTAAACTAGGCATGGGCGTGACCAGCTCATGATGTATCCGTTCCGTGGGCCGCACATTTGACAGCCCAGCTATTGAAAGATTTGATTCTGGCTTATCCTGGATGAATGCTGCCTTGTTGATCACATCAATGCTACAGAGTAAAATAAATGCATGCACCTGATAACTTTTCTAGAGCCAAGCACAAAATCTCTGATAATAATTTATTTAATTAGTAATATAAATTAAATTAAGTGTACAGACAGCCTAACTCCCAGATGATTGTGGAGATCTTAAACTAAAATCCAACTTAAATACAGCAAACTAGGAGATTAAAGTACAATGAACAAACCCAAAACAAACCCAAGCCAATGAAGGAGTTCCATAATCATCCTATCCTCTCAAAATCTGGGGAAACAATCAAGTTGAACAACATAGGAGTGGGAGCCACATGGATCTCAGAAGGGAGATGATTCTAGAGGGCAGGAATAGGTACACTTCCTGGGACCTTAAAGTAGACATTCACACACTTTTTGTTTTGTTTTATTTTAACTCAAACTAGTGATGCTGGAGTATTTGAAGAAGGCCTCCAAATTTCTGTCCCATCTAGATTCTTTCTCAATTTCAACCCATTTTTTAAAAGTTCGTCCTCATCCATAAATTGGAAAGACAACAACACAGAGACAGGGATTCTGTATTCTGGAGAGAAGAGCATTTTGTCAGGGTTCCAAGTAACACCCCTAATGAAAGAAGTCGCCGAGGCTTGAGTTTCTTCAAAGTTCCATTTTATTAGAGATGTCATATTAGCACATCTGGGAAAACCCGAATCTGAAAGCTTCCAGGTTTTCCCAACCCAAATGAAAATCCAAGCCCCTTCCCAGCACCCACATGTCCATCACATGATCCAATCAGGCACCGTCCCAACTGGAGATGCCTCCCAGTCACACCACTCCACATGCAGGGCAGAATTTCCTTGACTCTCTGAGAAAGGAATGTTATTTTGACTATATCTACCCCACTCCATATAATCTTCCTTCCCAGTTTCCTACAGCATTAAATGTGGCAGGCCTGAAGGCCCAATGCAAAAGATGGCTTCCAGGCCTGACATATTTGACAAGGGCTATTTGGAGCGGGAAAGATTTGAAGCAAGGGTTTAAGCAGTCTGTCTTTCTTTTCTAAGACACAGAATGGCAAGGTTTCCACATACACAGTGGTGTGATTTGTTTGTTTTTGGCTTTGGGTAGGGACCCAGCCGCTGTGGTTTGTAAAGCAAGCTTTTGTGACTTAACATCATCTGTGGAGTACATCATTTTGACTTTTTCAGCAAATCATGTAACATGAGTAGATTAAGTTACCTTGAGCAGGAGTGCATAATCAAGACTGCATTGGCCAGGGGCTGCATATATATATGAGAGATCTTGCCGAAACGTTGCAAAGACAATCTCAATCTTACACGGGAAAAAACCCGAATACAACAAAACTAGCATACATACATACATACATAGATACATACATACATACATACATGAGAGATCTTGCCGAAACGTTGCAAAGACAATCTCAATCTTACACGGGAAAAGACCCGAATACAACAAAACTAGCATATATATATATATATATATATATATATATATGTATGTATGTATGTATGTATGTATGTATGTATGTATGTATGTATGTGTATATGTATATGTATATGTATATGTATATGTATATGTATATGTATATGTATATGTATATGTATATGTATATGTATATATATATATATATATATGTGTGTGTGTGTGTGTTGTATTTGTACTGATAAATAAATAAAGGGAGACTAGTATAGATCTATTTCAAGCTAATTAGCTCTCATCAGCTAGCCATACCCTTACTGGGATTTGAACCTGGGCTGTATTATATCTTAGGCAGGAGTCTTAGCCACTAAGCCACAGGCTCGCCTCCTTATCAGTTGAGCCAGGGAAATAGGTATGTATTTGTGTTACAACCCCTGGTATGCCTAAATATGGGAGGAAGGTCACTACTCCCTCTTTCTGTCCTTCGGCTCATCACAGAAGACCATGCAGGCAGAAAACTATATTTTTATTTTTAATGTTGCCTTTTTATATTTGTGTTGTATTTGTACTGATAAATAAATAAAGGGAGACTAGTATAGATCTATTTCAAGCTAATTAGCTCTCATCAGCTAGCCATACCCTTACTGGGATTTGAAGCTGGGCTGTATTATATCTTAGGCAGGAGTCTTAGCCACTAAGCCACAGGCTCGCCTCCTTATCAGTTGAGCCAGGGAAATAGGTATGTATTTGTGTTACAACCCCTGGTATGCCTAAATATAAATAAAATTATTTATCAGTACAAATACAACACAAATATAAAAAGGCAACATTAAAAATAAAAATATGGTTTTCTGCCTGCATGGTCTTCTGTGATGAGCCGAAGGACAGAAAGAGGGAGTAGTGACCTTCCTCCCATATTTAGGCATACCAGGGGTTGTAACACAAATACACACACACATATATATATACCAGGGGTTGTAACACAAATACATACGTACATACATACATACATACATACATACATATATTTGTGTTGTATTTGTACTGATAAATAAATAAAGGGAGACTAGTATAGATCTATTTCGAGCTAATTAGCTCTCATCAGCTAGCCATACCCTTACTGGGATTTGAACCCGGGCTGTATATATCTTAGGCAGGAGTTTTAGCCACTAAGCCACGGGTTATCTTCCTTATCAAATACATACATACATACATACATACATACATACATACATACATACATATATATACTGTATATTGTATGTATGTATGTATGTATGTATGTATGTATGTATGTATGTATGTGACAAAGAAACAGCAGAGGCAAGACAAAAATGAATCTTAATTTAATATAAGTATAAATATATGTAGTTAAAATTAAAATGAAATGGATCCCCCCCCCTTTAATAATGATTGATCACCTTCTATCTAAAAGGAATGATATGGCAACATTTGTAAGAGTTTTTAGGGCTTATGATATAGAGTTTTGGGAAGAACACTGTAACCCACAGCTACCAGTTATATGTAAGATCTGGGAGCAGGAATAGACACAATCAATGAACTGCTTCTTTGCTCTATTTTACACAAGCTTGAGCTGGCCATTCCCTTTTGACCAGCAAATTGTCCTACAAATATTGCTGTCGTTGAACATAGAATCGTAGGGTTAGAATGAACTTCTAGTCCAATCAAAGTAGGAGCCTTATAACATTCCAGTCAAATGGTTGTCCAGTCTATATTTGAAAACCTTCGGTGATGGGACACTCAAAACCCTGGGAGTCAACTCCACCGATTAATTGTTCTATCAGAAAATTTCTCCTTACTTCTAGGTTGGGTGTGTCTTTAACACACTTCCACCCATTACTTCATGTCCTGCTCTCTGGTGCTTTAGAGACATGGTTCCATAATTTCTGCCTGTCCTGTACAATTGGTGCTGGCATGCTTCAGGTCCCTCGATTAAACAGTATCATCTTGCAGGACCCAATGTCTTCTCTGTCATGGTACTTGCCATCTGGAACAACAAAACCCCAGATATTTGATTTGCTACTAACCTGTATAGCTGTTAAGATGGTTCTAACTCAGTCCTTGGGATATGGTGCTTAGCAGACTCCTTTAGGTTAGGTGTTTGAAGGGGAAGTGGGTTTTTATTGTCCCTCTGGGTGTTGATTGTATTTTCTCCCCATATTGTGATGTTTCTTTCTGTTTTTTTTTTAATTTGTAAATCACCCAAAGTCATTGAGGTGTTGGATGGCCATAGAAACGTGCTTCATAAATAAATATGAATAAAAAAAGAAAGTGGGGAATTATCTTTGCTGCACACAGCCTGAGAGATTCAGGACCATTGCAAAGTTTTAGTGTTATTCTTGTGTAGTTTGGAGTATAAATTTATTTTTTCTTTTAAAAAAAGTATTTATTTTGGGACTTTTTCGTAATATCATGCCTTAGCCCCAGTGAGTATTGTGTTGCATTGTAGAACCCATCAGAGTTGGGTTCCTATCAGTTCGGCCTGGTACGGCTAAGTAGGTGGTAACTCAGCCACCCATGCACCTGAACTGGTTCTATTGTCAGCGGCGCCATCTTGATTTTTGTTTCTGCACATGCGCAGAGCAATCTCCATTGCAGAAATGTAATTTTTTATCCCTTTTCTAACGTTCTACGCATTAACACAGACCTTTTTAGGTGTAAATGTGCTTGCATTTTTAGCGTGCTGAACCGGCAGTAATGCCAGTAGCAACCCACCCCTGACCCTCGTGTAAGGCTAGGAGGGTTGACAGGCAAGATCACTTGAGTTTTTACCGTAGTGATATTTATACTATGGATTGAATCAGTTGGCCTTTGACCCACTCTGCTTCCCCCCCCCCCCAGGGATTCTGAGTAGGTAGCCAGTCATCCTGCAGAATACTCCCAACAGTATTGGGAGCCGAGCTTACTTTTTAAAATTAATTTTGTGGTGGAGAAAGGAGTAAGATCGTGAGAGATAGAAAACCAATATTAAACTTGAAGTATTCAAATTTTGTCTCGGCGTGATGTGAAAGTTATAAGTTCCTTTCCCGAGCTCCACATCAGTTACAATACAACTCTACTCTCATTTTCTTTATCTGCTGGAAACGGGGGCTGCTCTGTGTGGTGCTGTGTATTTCTGGCACTTGTGGGAAGCTGAAAGCATTTAAAAGCTTTTAGAAAGCCGAACAAAGGGTCTATTTGTTTAGCATGCTCACTTTATTTTCTTGGGGGAAGGAAAGAGAATCCACTTTTAAAATTACCCCTTTATCAAACCTAACATGAATGGTTTTTAAATCTGCATATATGAATTAAATGGGGAACAAACACAAGCCTAATGGTGCTTAATAATGAAGTGCTTGCTTTTCCGTGTTTTCCATCTTTTAATTCAAGCAGGGTTTTGGAGAGAAATCTTTTACCTAAAAAAAAAGGCAGATAGAAGAGGGCACAGCATGGCTCTAAAGGAGTCACTGTTGATGTAGGAGGGATAGCAAAATTGGGATCATTAATGTAACTTTGCTTGAAAAGGGTGGATACATTTAAAGTTCTCTGTTCAAGAGGCAGTTCTCAAAGACTGCTGGAGTCCCTCAAAGTCCCTGAAGATGTAGGGCCAATCAATCCACGCTTGATTAGAGTTCCTTGGAGGCTGTTGCCTGTCTCCAATCCAGCTGTTGTGGCAAAGATCCAAAGGCCACCGTGGTTTGGACAACAAAGAATTAAAGCAAGGTAGCAAATTGTTGTACGCTTATACTGAAACTCAGTCAAGGATTGATGACAGTGCTGTTTCTCACAGCCTATTCTCACCAATCAATCAGAGTAGAACTGGAAGGGACCTTGGAGGTCTTCTAGTCCAACCCCCGGCTCAAGCAGGAAACCCTATACCTGTGATGGCGAACCTATGGCCAGAGGTGGCACGTAGAGCCCTCTCTGTGGGCACACGTGCCATTGCCAGCTGCTCATCTGGTTTCTGGAATGCACATGGAAAATTAACCCCAAAACAGCCTGAAAACTGTCAGGAAAACAGCCTAAAAACTATGCAGAAAATGGCCTGAAAACAGCCCCAAAAACGGCCATCACGGCCCTATAGCATTTCAGAAAAAATGGTTGTCCAAGCTCTTCTTAAAAACCTCCAGTGTTGGAGCACACACAACTTCAGGAGGCAGGTCGTTCCGCTGATTAAATGTCCTCATTGTTAGGAAGTTTCTCCTTACTTCCAGGTTGCTTCTCTCCTTGATTAGTTTCCATCCATTGTTTCTTGTGCTGCCTACATGTGCTTTGGTAAATAGGTTGAAACCCCCCCCCCCATCCACTTTGTGGCAACCTCTCAAATACTGGAACACTGCTATCATGGCACCTCTAGTCTTTCCTTTCTATAGACTAGCCAAACCCAAATCCTGCAACTGTTCTTCATATGTTTTAGTCTCCAGGCCTTCAAATCATCTTAGTAGCTCTTCTTTGCACTTTTTCCAAAGTCTCAACATCTGTTTTGTAATGTACTGACCAGTGATCTGTATCATGATCTGTATTCTTTTGGCCCAGTTGTCACGTTGAGAAGAATTAATACTATTTACATGCATCAGTTGTTTTTCCAGCTCTCTGTGAAAGTGAATCATCCTACAGGTACACCGGATTCAACTCTGACTAGTCTGTATTAGCATGACCTGTTGGAAAGGATGGTGGGAGTTGTCGCCCTCAATAACTGTAAAGCATTATGATGCCTGTTCCGATCTTATTCAGAAAATGAAAGTCAATTGGCTTCAGCTGAAGCCAAATTCACATTGAATGGACTTCCAGTGTTTCTAGCTAATGTCAGTGAGTGCCAAAGGCTTTACAGTACAAATCCAGTGTCAATATATTTACTTTGACTGCTTTGGCCTTTTGAGATAGGTGACAGTACAACTTCTTGTATACTGCAAGTCAGCAGCAGAAAGGAAAAACAACAATGGGATAGTGATGTTTCTGTTTTGTGTGCCAAGATAGAGATTTCCCAGAGCTAAGGGTCTGAAGGTAATTAAATGTTGAAACTGGATGTGTCTTTGTGTTAGATAGGCAGTTCTTACAGAAAGGGATTTTGCTTCTTTACATAGAACAACTTGGGCTTATACTATCCCACTAGATTCACATCATGGTGGCTGACGTGGCAAAAATATTTTGTTGTTGTTAGTCGAGACCCCCATGGACAAAGTTCCTTCAGGCCTTCCTGTCCTCTACCATCCTCTGGAGTCCATTTAAGCTCACATCTATTGCTTCAGTGACTCCATCCAGCCACTTCATTCTCTATCATCCTCTTCTTCTTTTGCCCTCAGTCTTTCCCAGCATTAGGCTCTTCTCCGGTGAGTCCTTCTTTCTCATTAGGTGGCCAAAGTATTTGAGTTTCATCTTCAGGATTTGGCCTTCTAAAGGGCAATCTAGGACTGACCAGTTTGATCACCTTGCAGTCCAAAGGGCTCGTAGGAGTCTTCTCAAGCACCATTGCTCAAAGGCCTCAATTCTTTGGTGCTCAGTCCAACTTTCACAGCCATATATTGCAACTGGGAAAACCGTAGCCTTGACTATATGCACTTTTGTTGGCATGTAAATATACATTTACAAATAAGATTGCAGAAGTAAGCAAGATAATGGCAATGAGCAGTAAGATGTTCAACTATTAACATCACAGCTTCTCTTACTCTGCTGACTGCCCTGTCAGAGGAAACTGCACTTAAGAGTGTTTAACAGATCAGCCAAGGGGGATGTTTGCAGCACTCCATTGTCATGTGCCATGCACCGCACAGGGATAGCAAGGTGGACAAGGTTATGCTTTGCTCAACCTAAATTAACTTTTCTGCTTGCAGGTAGAGCTCAGAACAAGTCCTCTCAGCTGAAGAGTTGTCCCAGAGTTGGTATAAAGGGGCCCTGGTGGTCTGTGGGTTCCAGCAGGGAGATTTTTTATTTTGTTTATGGATATCTGCAGCATCTCTATTTCTCTTCATGATGACGTTGGCATGTAAAGACTGCTTAATCTGTTTCTTGAAATAATCCTTTTCGCAGGGCTCTCGGACTCAAAAGCTTATGAGTCCATACCCTAAGGTGCAACCACCCATCCACACTCACAAATTAACAGATGTTGAAATTGACCAAGTGACTAATGTGTTCCTGTGTTCATGTATTAAGACCTTAATTGACCCACTTAGGCGCTTCTATAACTAAGAACCAACATAGCTTCTGGAAAGTAGACTTCTTTTTAGGGATAGCTCCCTATGCTGGACATGTTTCTGTGGAGGCTAGCTAACCCATCTGTCAGAGCTGTTTTAATTTGGATTCTCCCACTCGCTCCCTGTGGTTCGTTGATTTATCTTTGCTCATATATTCCCATTGAAGTTTTGGTGGAAGTTTTGAATCCTGCATATAAAGTTTTCTTTCTTTTCCAGCTCAAGTCGAAAAAGTATGGTGAGCTATTAACGTATGTTTAATAAGTTGCAGTTAGTTCTCAAAGCATGTTCCTTCTCCTTCTCTCTTCTCCTCTCTTCTGCAAAATGCAAGCCCTCTTTTTTCCTCCTCTCTCCTATCTTCCTGCAATATGCAAGCCACTCCTCTCCTCTCCTCTCCTCTCCTCTCCTCTCCTCTCCTCTCCTCTCCTCTCCTCTCCTCTCCTCTCCTCCTGCAATATGCAAGCCCTCTCCTCTCTCTTCTCTCCTCTCTTCTCTCCCATCCTCCTGCAATATGCAAGCCCTCTCCTCTCTTCCTGCACTATGCAAGCCATTTCCTCTCCTCTCCTCTCCTCTCTTCTCTCCTTTCCTCTCCTCCTGCAATATGCAAGCCCTCTCCTCTCTCTCCTCTCCTCTCTCTCCTCTCCCATCCTCCTGCAATATGCAAGCCCTCTCCTCTCTTCCTGCAATATGTAAGCCCCCTCCTCTCCTCTCTCTCCTCTCCTCTCGCTCTCTTTTCCTGCACTATGCAAACCATTTCCTCTCCTCTCTCTCCTCTCCTCTCTCTCCTCTTTTCCTGCACTATGCAAGCCATTTCCTTTCCTCTCTCTCCTCTCCTCTTCTCTCCGCTCTTCCTGCAATATGCAAGCCCTCTCCTCACCTCTCATCTCCTGACACTGTTTAAAAAATTAAAACAAATTAGGCTTTCTGTAGTTTTTCCAAAGATGCTCAAAAAGATACTGTTGAGATACAGTAAAATGAAGAATTTCACCCAGAATGAAAAAGATGTATTTTCTGTGGTATAAAAGAACCTGAATTGCTAGGCGAGAACTGGACAGGCTCTGGAAAATAACTATAACCCTGCAGTTGATATTCCCATTTCTCCTTAAAAAAAAAAGAGAGAATTACCATTTCCTGCCTTTGACGGAATTCTCCAAAGCATCTTCAAGGGGAGTCCTGTAGATGTTGAGAACCCTCTCCTTCAATTTACAGAGCTTATAGCTGATGCTGGCGGGATTTTAATTGTCTAAGAAAGAGGGCAGAGGAGAGATAGATTATTTAGAAAAGCCAGTCTTTTTACTAATCACACCTAACATTAGCAGAACAACAGCCCTCAGAAAACCAGGTCACAGGTTAGCTTTTTTCAAATACGTTGTCCATCATTAGGCACAGAGAAAGTTCTTTTTTAAATTGCCTTTCCTCTGATTTTTCTCTGTTGACAATTTCATATTGCTTTCAATCTTCTGCAGCTGCTCATTCAGTGTGTTTGCATTCTCTTATGATGTTATATGAGAATGCACATACTTTCCACTTTATGGTCTTCTTCAAATAGGCATCCACACTAATACTTTCCCAATATTTGATGAATCACACTTGAATGCATGAATGTGTTTGAGCGCAAGCTTGACTGAGAAGTGATAAGGACATGATCACCCAAATATGAAATTCTGCCCTTGATGGTTCTTTCAAGCCTATTCATGGAATCATGTATGTCAGAGGGACAAATTCAAAGCACTAATTTATAACTCAGTTGGAGCAAGAGGATCTACTGGATCATACTCTTGTGTCCTTCACTGAGCCATGGTGGCACAGTGGTTAGAATGCAGTATTGCAGAGTAATTCTGCCGGGTGCCAGCCAGAGGTGGTATTAAGCAGGTTCTGACCAGTTCTGGAGAACCGGTAGCGGTTTTGAACTACATTTTGAACTACATTTTGAGTAGTTCAGAGAACCGGTAAATACCACCTCTGACTGGCCCCATCCCCATCTATTCTCTGCCCCCTGAGTCCCAGCTAATCTTGGAGGAAATGGGGATTTTGCAGTCATTCCCCTGGAGTGGGGTGGGAATAGAGATTTTACAGTATCCTTCCCTTGCCATGCCCACCAAGCCATGCCCACACTACCAGTAGTAAAAAAAATTGAATCCCACCACTGGTGCCAGCAGTTTTGTATTTCGAGTCTCATTGGCTCAAGGTTGACTCAGCGTTCCATCCTTCCAAGGTCTGTAAAATGAGGACCCAGATTGTTGGGAGCAATATGCTGACTTTGTAAACTGCTTAGAGAGGGTTGTTAAACGCTATGAAGCAATATATAATTCTAAGTGCCGTTGCTATACCCAGGTAGGATCTGGACTTCTCCAAGTGGGGACCTAGGCTTTGGAACTGTTGACTTTAAAGACTGATCATTTACCTTCCCACTTTGCTTTCAAGTCCTGAGTCAAAATATTTAATCGCCCTTTTCAGTGTGCTGTGTTTAAAGATCATTGTACTAGTTTAATTTAAAAAAATCAACCAATAAACAAACCTCAGCAGTTGTTTATATTCTGCTCTGCTGTTTCTTATTGTCGCCTTATTATGTTTTATTGATTTGGATTTTTGTTTTGCTGGATGTGCCATTAACGTGTTTGATTTTCTTCCCCTTATGTATGATTGCTCATCAGGATTCTTTTAAAGATGGATGGTTTCAAAAGCAGCCTGGTCATCGGAGAGAGACCCAAATAAACTGAAGCTTACCACATATCCCTTTTGTGGGACATGATAATTGAAGGACATTTTATCTTGATAGAACCTTATTTTATTTTTTCTGCTTTTAATATTTTATTGTAGCACTACTTTACTCCTTATGAGGCATTTAAAGGGCAGAGTCTGCTTTCCAACCACAAGACCATCTTTTAAAGGAGAGAGAGAGTGGGAGAGAAGGAAATAGCTAATCCTTAATAGTTTTAAATGTAGCATTCTTTTTCTGATGTTATATGAGAGTATGATTTATATTACATCGTAACGTATTTTTGTCTCCTTTCTTCCTTTGTGTGTGCACTTTTAAGTTATTCTTGACTCTTGGCTTGGAAAATTCCTGAAGTTTTTTTTTTTTTTTAAACAAGACACTGTCTTCTTCCTAAGTCTGAGCGAGAAAGTGAGTGGCTCAAAGTCACCCAACTGCCTTTCCTGTGTCAAGCATGGCTGGACCTCATAAGTTTTCCAGTTTTCGACCTGTGGCCTTTAATCTCTACAGTACATTAATTCTGTTTCTTGCCACCTCACTCTTTCTTAAAAGTACAGGTAATCCTTGACTTACGATCACAAATGAATCCCAAATGGCTGTTGTTGTTAAGGTAGATATGTGTTAAGTGAGTTTTGCCCCATTTTACGACCTTCCTTGCCACAGTTAAGTGAATCAACAAAGTTACAACAGGAGGAAGGGATATGGTAAATAAAGCAGCCCAAACTGTATATTACAACCTATTAAATGAAATAACAAATGTATAAGAATGATAAATGTAAAGAAGAATAACAATTCTGTGAATGTGTACTTAAAATGCTATGTAAGAGAATAAAAAATATAAAACAATTTCTGGGGGAAAAAAAGTGAATCACTGCAGTTGGTAAGTTAGAAAGCTGGTTATGAAGTGAACCCAGCTTCCCCATGGACTTTGCTGGTCAGAAAGTTGCAAAAGGAGATCACAGGACCTTGGGATACACTCATGATGGCGAACCTATGGCACGTGTGCCACAGGTGTCACACGGAGCCATATTTGCCGGCACACCAGCCCTCAGCTCCAGTGTGCGTGCGCGTGCTGGCCAGCTGATTTTTGGCCTTCCGGAGGGCTGGAGGAGGCCGTTTTCCCCCTCCCCAGGCTTCAGGAAAGCCTCCGGAGCCTGGGATGGGTGAATACTCCCCCTCGCTGCAGGGGTTGCGTGTGCAAGCACAGGAGGGTCACACACACATGTGCAGGGGGGTGGGTCTGGGCATGGGCGTGATAGTGTGCACACCAGTGGTGCGTTGCAGGCAGTACGCCCCGGTATGGGCATACCGGAGCCTGCCTGGAGCACCGGGTACCATATGGTGCTCCGGAGAGCCCGCCTA
The DNA here is from genome assembly GCF_964273705.1 of Natrix helvetica. Taxonomy (NCBI): domain Eukaryota; kingdom Metazoa; phylum Chordata; class Lepidosauria; order Squamata; family Natricidae; genus Natrix; species Natrix helvetica. The sequence continues at coordinate 25,732,585 of NC_138548.1, read as the reverse complement.
CCTGCCTGCGCTCTTTACCTGTCTTTAAGGTCTTTGGCGCTTCCACACACGGCACATACAGCACCTGTGCGACGCTCCCCCAAGCAGCTGGAGCATCACAGAGGTGTCGTTGGACGGTAAGACGCATGCGTGCGCTGCATGTGTGTGCGCACACACTGCATGCATCTATGTGGACGATGCTGGCCCCGTTCCAACCGTACCAGTTGGAACGGGATCCGGAACCCACCACTGGTGCAGACGCACAATTTTGGCATCCCTTTAGAAAAAGATTAACCATCACAGGGATATAGCAACAGTCATCAATATGAACCAGTTGCTAAGCAGCTGAATTTTGATCACATGATCACGGGGATACTTCAAAGGTAGTAACTGTGAAAATGGTCATAAATCATTTTTTTCAGTGCTGTTGTCACTTTGAATGGTCACTAAATGAACTGTTGTAAGTAGAGGACTGCCTGCACTTGTTGTGAGTAGCATTTTGGAGATAAGAGTTGACCATCTCATTTTCCCATTGAAAGTTATTCTGGAAGTTATTATGTTTCTTTAAAAGTGCCAGAATCTAAGAATGCTATTTGACTTCTAATTTTTTGTTAAATGGTTCTGTGAAAACTACAGTTTTTGGTAGCTTGGTATGCTGGATGTCTTACCCATTTTTTTGGGTGTGTGTGTGTGTGTTCAAGTTTTTTATTTTATATTGCTTATAAATGCGTGAACAGTGCAATACCTGGGTGTCATACATTTTAGCACTCATAAACATAATATTATTACTCATAATTATTACATTTCATTTTCATTTCATATTGTTTAAACATATCTAATCCTACCACCATTCTATTTCAGAACCTCCCACTTATTATTACATATTGGTGTTTGTGTGTGTGTGTGTGTATATATAATTGTTCCCCTTATTTCTATTTCTAGTCTAACCTTTATTCATGTCACCACTGTATTCAAAGACGTTTCTTTTCTGTCTTCCATCTTCCATCTGCTTTATTATTCATATTTCCCTTATATAACTCTTCACATCTGTATATATTAGAGTTTCATCCTTCATTCTTTCATTGTTCAGTGTTTTAATATACAATTCTAATATCAATCACAATATCATTTCATATAGGGTAGATCTATTCATATTCTTTCCATTCATCCAATCTATGTAATTCTACTTTTAACACACATGCATATATTAGATATCTCACCCATTTGTGGGGGGGGGGAGGGAGGGAGGGAGGGAGGGAGAGAGAGAGAGAGAGAGGAGATTTGACTCACACATTATATCAAGCCTGTTTCATTGAATAAACTATGCATAGTACCTTAAGCCATAAAGCACAGAATTAACCAGTGGTTAGATTCTCTGAATTTATATATAGATGGAATACCAAACCAAGTGTAATTTGTTTGATGGATCCTATGATGGGAAATACTGAAGCAGCCATGGGTGAGGATAGATTCCAAAGTGGGGGAGGATGCACAATCTCCACCCCTTTCCTGCAATCTTTCTAACATTTTCCTTCTCTTTCATTGCAGTCTTGAAAGGACAAAATAATCCTTATCAGGTGTCAAAACAGTTTTGAAAGTGGATCAATGTCTATATGACATTTTTTTTTGTAAAAAAAATACTAACCTATCAAGGTTTTGTGGACATTGTAATACTTGTATTATGAAGTTATAACTCTGAAGCACATTTCTGAGTTGATGTATGCTTTGAATGTCATGGAGATCTGGTACACGAAGTTCCTCTTTCCTTACCCTATCTAAGCAAGTTTGGCAGAGGCTTATGACCATATTATTCTTTATAATTTTGATGTTAGAACAAGATTTTGCAGTACAGGTAGTCCTCGAGGTACAATCACAATTGAGCTCAAATTTATGTTGGTAAGTGAAACATTTGTTAAGTGAGTTTCCCCTTTTTGTGACTTTTCTTAACATGACTATTAAGTGAATAATTGGATTTGTTAAGTTAGTAGCATGGTTGTTAAGTGAATCTGGATTCCCCATTGACTTTGCTTGTCAGAAGGTCGCAAAAGCAGATCCTGTGGCACTGCAGCCATCATAAATATTCATTCATTCATACATACATACATACATACATACATACATACATACATACATACATACATGTTTTCGTAGATTTCCACGGGTGATGAAGATGAAGATAGCGAGTGAGACTTCGCTGAAACATTGCCAAGACAATCTCAATCTTACACGGGAAAAGACCCAAATACAACAAGACCAGCATATATATATATATATATATATATATATATATATATATATATATATATATATATATATATATATATATATATATATATACATACACATATACATATACATATACATACATACATACATACATACATACATACATACATACATACATACATATATATATGTATGTCTTTGGTTGTTCGGGTTTTCTCCCGCGTAGAATTGGAAGTATCTTCACGACGTTTCGATGAAGTCTCATTCATCATCTTCAGGCTGGTGCTTCCGGCTTGGTGCTTCCGGCTTGGTGCTTCCAGGAGCAATGTGAGATCTCAGCGTGAGATCCTGTGATGTGAGCTCCTGGAAGCACCAAGCCGGAAGCACCAAGCCGGAAGCACCAGCCTGAAGATGATGAATGAGACTTCATCGAAACGTCGTGAAGATACTTCCAATTCTACGCGGGAGAAAACCCGAACAACCAAAGACATACATACAAACACCCACGAAAACCTCAGAAACCATATATATATATATATATATATATATATATATATATATATATATATATATATATATATATATATATATATATATATATATATATATATATATATATATATATATATATATATATACACATGCATATACATACATACATACATACGTTGTATTTGCGTTGATAAATAAATAAAGGGAGACTAGTATAGATCTATTTCAAGCTATTTAGCTCTCATCAGCTACCCATACCCTTACTGGGATTTGAACCTACATACATACATACATACATACATACATACATACATACATACATATATATATGTTTTCGTGGATTTCCATGGGTGATGAAGATGAAGATAGCGAGTGAGACTTCGCTGAAACATTGCCAAACCAATCTCAATCTTACACGGGAAAAGACCCGAATACAACAAAACCAGCATACCTACACCCGTGAAAATCTACGAAAACATATATATAAATATATATATGTACATACACACACACACACACACACACACACACACACACACACACCCCTATAGGCCCATGATGGCAAACCTATGGCAAGCATGCCACAGGTGGTATGCAGAGCCATTTCTGAGGGCACGTGAGGTGTTGTCCTTTCAGCTGGTTTTCGGCCATCATTTTCATCCATTTTTCGCCCTCCGGAGGCTTCCCTGAAGCCTCCAGAGGGTGAAAAACCACCCAACGTGCAAACTGGATTTTCAGAAATGGACTTGCTTTGGATGAAGCTTCTTGGATAAGAAGTGAAATGCCTTCTTCTTCCTCAAAAAAAACAATCCAGCTGCCTTTGAAAAATCACCTTTGAGATATCTACTTTGCTTTCCATGTTAAAAAGCCCAATAGGATTTGAGGAAAAAAAACCTTAACAGAAGCTGTCTTTGGTGGCCCAGTGGCCAGTTTTGTCTTTGGTATTTTCAGCCAAGCATAGCATTGATGTTCATGATGGATAGATATCATGGCCTAGCCAAATATCCTAATGCTTTAAGAAATGAGAAAAGGAGAGTGGGGGAGTTGCTAAGGACAAAAAGTTAAAAGAAGAAAGTAAAAAAGAAATCTGGGGGAATTAATTCTGTGTAAGAAAAGCAAGTATATACAAAAGAAGCGTGCAATTATTCTTCCATTTTTTCCCTCTTAGAGACTGTTGGTTTCTTCCTCTTTGGGCTGTGTCTTTCGTGGTGGTGGGGGGAGATCTGTCACAGTCTGAAGAAAAAGTTGAATGTGGTTATTGTATCATATTTTAACCCTGTACAATTCTGGATATTGTGCAATAGGAATCAAAGCAGCTTCAGGAGAGAACAGGGACCTCATTATGCCAGGCTGCAGTGCTGTGCATTTCTAAGTAGTTACTGCGTTCTCTTGGTGCAGCCAATGACTCTGGCAAAATTGAGGCAAATAACTGATCCTTCATTACTTTTTAACTCTTGCCTTGCAAGCTGTTGGAGAGAATCATCCTTAAAGAGGGCGCCGGGGCTCCAAGAAGGATTTACAGAGAAGTCAGATGATCGTGTGGCTAAAGAAGATATTCTGTCTTGGAGTTCTTTAGCTGATTTTTCTCATGGGAAGAGAGGGTGCATGGTGCTTCATCTTGAGGCACTGAGCTCAGCCCCAGGCCTAGCCAAAGGTGGCTTTTGTGTTTGCTTCTCTTTATCTCTGTCTCTATCTGTCTTGGGAGATACCACAGGTCTGGTAGCAAAAGAGGACTGCGGCAATTGTGAAACCATAGTAGGCATCAAGTCCCTAGTTGGAGATACAATCTGAAAAAAGGCATGAAAGACCATGTTGTAGATTGACAGCTAAATGTTCTCTTGGGAAATTTTGGCAGTGGCGAGAAGGAATAATTTCCTCCCCCAGTAATTCCTTGATTTAGAATTCTAAGATGTATATTCTGTGCCATCTGAAGCTTCTCAGTTGTCTTCAGATGGAGTACCACATTTGTTGTCTTACAGCAGTTCAGCATGAAACATATTTCTGTTCTCCCCCTTTTAACTGTACCTGAGCATTTTCTTGCAGCCCTGATTGTTAGGCAGACTGCTTCTTTCCATCAGCCTGAGCTGAAGAAAGCATCACATCCCAAAATTGTCAGTACTTGACAGCAAGTGTTAATGACAAGGTCACAATAGCTAAATGAAATGGAGTTTTGTGTGATCTTCTCTCTTTAGACAGCTGGATGGATTTTTCCCCTTCTTCTTTGTCAGCTTTAGAGGGGCGGTGTTGGCCTCAGAGGTCAATTGAGATGCTGGTGGAGAGGACATCCTTCTCATAGCTAGGGATGTAATTACTATTTTTGGTGTAGGGTCTGAACAAAATGATAATGAAAAGGGAGCATAGTTGTTCCATCTATACACATAGAGAAGGATGGGATTAGCTCAGGAATGGGAAAGTTGTGTTTATTTCCTGGGTCTTAGAAAGGAATATTGGGACTTTTACAACCAAATCTGCACTAATATGCTCTATTCAGTGACATAGTTCAAGAGCAATCAAGTTGATTTTATGATTTTATGGAAAATTCCAAACAGAAACTTTGAAGTGATTCAAGACATCACATTGAATCAAATGCCTCCTAATGGGCGAGGAAAGATTTGGGATTTATTTCGGAGCTCTGAAAGATTTTTGCATGTACACAAATACAATCCCCCCCCCCCAATAATAAGTTTAATTCGCAGTTTCTCTTCAGCATATTAATTTTGGAAGCAATATTTGTGTCAACAACATCACTGCAAAATATGGAAACATAAACCTGATGAAAAATAAGTATGTTCTCATCTGCATCTTAACTCTGAAATTGCAATTTTGGTCAGTCAGTTCACGTAAAAAACGTAGACTAAAATGAAAGTCTCACTTATTTCAATCTCTTACTGCTACATTTTAACTTGTCTACTTTGTTGGGTGAAAATAGCTTTGGTACAGCTCTTAAATATACCCATTAAATTAATTATGGCCCTCCAGATTGCAAATGTTGGTGAGGTTTGCAGAGATTTCAAGGCTAAAAGCAGACTAGATTCCTGACAAGGCTTTTTGGTACATGAATGTACTTGGTATTAGAATGCAATTCTAATTTGAAACTCACATCATGAAACACACATGCAGAGAGATATTATTTCAATAACTTGTTCAAATATTATTTATATCTTATTCAAATAATGTCGTCTAAAAGATCATTTCCAAATGTTTGTAACAGACAGCTTTTATGGCTTGTTAGCTTTCTGTTCTTTCAATAACCTTTCTGAAGACAAGTAAATGCTTTCAGATTCAGTGTTTAAGGGCTCTCTCCTCAAATACACACAAAACAAGAAGTAGACTTTAAAACATGAAGTAGACTTTAAAAGTGCAGGAGGAAAAAAAAGAATAAGGACCATTCAGTGTTTAACATATGGATGAATAATCATTGCAGTATGATAGAAAATATGCTTTATGCATATGGTAAAGATAAAGTAAATTAATAGTTAAATGAACAAACAAATATTGGTAGTATACGAATGACAGTATACAGGATGCAAAGCAGACACTTGCCAAGAGGTGCAAAGCTTGTTTATAATTAGGAGTGTGTTAGATATTATGGACTCTCTTGCTCCTATAATATATTTGAGAATACTTCAACCTAGGAAAAGTATGAAATGTTCCATACTAGAAGGGAATCAATGAATGTAGAGTTTTGAATATCTAGCTGATGTGCTAAGGCATTGAACTCAGGTACCCTGGGAAATAGATACTTCTCAAGGTAAAGGTAAAGGTAAAGGAAAAGGTTCCCCCGCACAGGTTTGCTAGTCGTTCCTGATACTAGGGGGCGGTGCTCATCTCCATTTCAAAGCCAAAGAGCCAGCACTGTCCGAAGACGTCTCCATGGTCATGTGGCCAGCGTGACTAAATGCCAAAGGTGCACGGAACGCTGTTACCTTCCCACTGTTAGGTTGGCAGAAGCTGGGACAAGTAACGGGACCGCACTTCGTCATGCAGCGCTATGGATTCGATCTGCTGAACTGCCAACCTTACTGATCGACAAGCTCAGCGTCTTAACCACTGAGCCATCGCATCCCTATAGATACTTCTCATACTTCTATAGATACTTCTCAAGACCCCTCAAAACTTGGATGGTGGCCCTTTGGCATTCAAGAGTCTAGGGCAGCTAGTCTATGGTTTCTGTGCACCAGGAAGATGAGTTTCCTTCCATTGTATGTGAGAGATGATTTATGGCTGTTGAAATGCAATTAGACAAATTCATGGAGAAATGAGCTATCAGTAGTTAATAGCTGGTGGCAGCTGCCTAACTCTTGAATCATGGACTATATAGGAAATAACAATAGTATATCACCTTCATGTTTTGCTTGTAAGCTTTCTAAATGATCTGATTGGTCTATGTATCATAGAATTCTGAATTCCATGGGTCTTTAGCTTTATCCAGTTTCACCTCTATGTTTCAAGGTTCTCATGACCTTCAAGAAGATTGTGATCCTCCATAAGATGACCAAAAACATTTCCACTGTCTTAGTCATACATGTCTTTTATTTGAGCAAAGGTTTTGTGGATTTTTGCTGATTTTCATGTCCAATCAAAAGGCAGGCATATGTTCCAAAATGTCTGTGTTACTTCTAGAATTGTAGAACATGAAAAGTAGAATCTTCTGTAGTCAAGAAAGACCCTGTATGACACATCTCTGAGTGATCTTACTCATTGCTTTCACATAACTATTGAAAAATATATCCTGCTTAAAATTGGTTGGAGCATAGCTTCACTGCCTAGAAGGCCTAAAAAATTAATGCTAAAACTTGAGATTTAGTGCATGTCAGTGTTTTTCCAGGATTGTATAGCATGGCTTTTTGTCTGCAGTTTGTTGGTGAAGAAAGATGATGGAAATTGGAGAGATATTTTCCTTCCCAAGGATGATTAAAATTGAAATTAATTGGGGTGGCACTTGAAAAAGTGGGTGGGGTCAGAACAAAAACTTCATTAGACCTAAATTTAATTATAAGTACATTATTAGTGTATATTTAATTAATTTTCTTCTGTCAGAATAAACACTAGACAGTATTAAGCCAGAATTAATAGACTGAAGTTACCACCTGAGTCAAATCATTTTGCCTGCAAAGAATTGACTAAAGGCTACAGTTCAGTGATGGAACTTGGACTTGATTGTGCTGGGTCTCTGGAAACTGTTTAAAATATTCTCATGTACTATTAGAAAATATTTTTGTCTAAGATCTTGTAGAATTACTGGCAGTCAATATACAATATATGCTGGTACAACCAGCAAGATCTCCTATTGCCGCCCCTGTGTTACCAATTGATTATGTGTTATCAATATTAATGTTTAGTAACCTTCTACAACAGGGGCACCCAAACTTGGCAACTTTAAGACTTGTGGACTTCAACTCCCAGAATTCTGGGAGTTGAAGTCCACAAGTCTTAAGTTGCCAAGTTTGAAGACCTTTGTTCTACAAGATGCTCTTGCAATGCTCTCTACATGGGGCTCCCCTTGAGATGCACCCGAAGGCTGCAGCTGGTCCAGAATGCGGCCGCGTGGGTAATCATGGGATGTACTAGGTACTCCCATATAACACCTCTCCTGCGCGTGCTGCACTGGCTACCTGTGGCTTTTCGGGTGCGTTTCAAGGTGTTGCTTATCACCTTTAAAGCACTCCATGGCACAGGACCTAGCTACCTGCGGGATCGCATCCTACCCCATACATCCCTGCGACCAATTCGCTCTCACAGGGAGGGACTCCTCCGGGTGCCGTCCACTAGGCAATGCCAGCGGGCGGCGCCCAGGAGTAGGGCCTTCTCTGTGATGGGCCCGACCCTCTGGAATGACCTCCCCCCCGATATCAGAACTACTACCGATCTCTGCTCCTTCCGCAAGAAACTCAAGACCCACCTGTTCCAATTAGCTGGCCTGGCCCAATCGTAGTTTCAATTTTCAATCCTCCTGGCCGGCATTTTAAATTTTAAGGGGTTGTACTTTTAACCTGTTTTAATTTTTATTATCATTGTACAGACCCTATATTTAATTTGTTTTTAATAAGGGGTATTTAATATTGTCATTATATATACGGTTTTAGCCTTTGTCTGTACACCGCCCCGAGTCCCCTCGGGGAGAGAGGGCGGTCTATAAATTCAATAAATGAAATGAAATGAAATCACTCCCCAATCAGGGCCTTCAAGTCTTCTAATGGTACATCCATCACTTCTGCAGTTGAATCCAACCACTTTGCTGCTATTATCCTCTTCTTCTCTTTCCTTCCACCTTTCCCAGCATTGCAGACTTCTTGAGAGAGCTGGGTGTTTGCATAAGTGTACAAAATATAATTTGGCCTGGTCATTTGTATCTTATGTGAGAGGCAATCTGAAATTCTCCAGATGTATCAATCTATAACAATGGTGTCAAACTAAAGGCCCGTGGGCTGAAGCAGTCTGTGTGGCCACCCTGGGAACAGTGAAGGACTGGCCCATGGTGCCTCTGCGTGGCCTTCCCAAGCTCCGTTTTTGGCCATGACAGCCTCTTGCAGCCCTCTGCCAGTGAAAACGGAACTCGGGGAGGTTGTGTTCCTGGGGTCCATTTTTGCTGCAGGAGGCCGTCGTGGCTGAAAATGGTGCTTTGATGAGTGACCTCAAGCTGGCTACACTCACCTTGGCTATGCCCACCCCTAGCCTCCTGAGGTCAAATACAACCCTGATGCAGCCCTCAATGAAATCAAGTTTGATACCCCTGATTTATAACATTCTACTCCGCATGACTAATGATCAAGAATTGTGGGAATCATTAAGTCTCAAACACCCTATATAGACTTTAATGGGATACATTGATCCATACTCCTATTCAGGCTTAGTGCTGTTTCTATAGAAGAGATGCTTGATGGCATTGAGAACATGGGTGAGAGAAGATGGATTTGGATTTTGGCAGGTTTGTTGTCTGAGAAACAGAATGATGGTTGGGGATGTTGGGTGAAAAATCATCTAACTGCAAAGACCATGAAATGGCCAGCAAAGGAGGGTGGAGAGAAATCAAATAAATTAATGTAGCAGGCAAAGACACAGTTTACCTTTCCTTAAGCCCACTGACTAAAATATAAATGTAATAAATATATTAATTTATTTGTTCTGTACCTAATCAATCCTGCTTAGCATCTCCCAAAACTAACAAGTAGACACACATTGATGTGACTCTATGCCAACAATGGAGTAAGATTGCTAGTAAATATGAGAGAGCTATGCTCTCCTTTGTTTCATACTGTACTAGAGAGGAGGTCTTCAAGATTAGCTGTGATAAGGCAAAGATCTCCAAACACATTCAAGTCTGGAGTTGGCAACTGGATGGTAAACAAATAAAACACCTTTAAACATGTAGGTGGCTCAGTGGCTAAGATGCTGAGCTTGTTCATCAGAAAGGTCAGCAGTTTGAATCCCTGGTCCCACGTAATGGAGTGAGCTCCCATTACTTTTCCCAGCTTCTGCCAACCTAGCAGTTCGAAAGCATGTAAAAATGCAAGCAGAAAATAGGAACCACCTTTGGTGGAAAGTTAACAGCGTTCCGTGCGCCTTCGGCATTAAGTCATGCCGGTCACATGACCACAAAGACGTCTTTGGACAGCGCTGGTTCTTTGGCTTTGAAACGGAGATGAGCACTGCCCCCTAGAGTCTGGAACGACTAGCGCTTATGTGTGAGGGGAACCTTTACTTTTACTTTACGGTTTTCCAGAATATTGGGAGATAAAATATCTGCCTGAACTAGTAATTCAATGCGCTTAGCCTTAAAATAATTTCACTTTGTCAGAGCTAAATTTATACTCACTTCATTAACACTATTTGCAACTAAGGCATATTCCCACCTATTAAATAAAGCTTAGTTAGAATCCTGCAAATATAGCCATTTAACTATGTAATATGGCTGCATGGGAGAGCATGCAGTCCATATTTTTTTTCTACTTCAGGTTGTTGCTTGCTTTGTTTCAAACTCGGCATTCTGTCAGGAAGCAAGCACCAGCAGGTTCTGGCTAAAACATCTTTGCATGCAGTACTGGCTCAGGTTATCCTTTGCCAAGTTGGATTAGTCTTCTTAATACTAGCTGAGACTTTTAACTCCAGCTGGAAAAAACTCTTTGCCAAGAAACTGAACTGTTATGGCTTCTCCAGTGAGCTGATATTGATGCTGGGATGTGAGGAGGCCAAGCTTGTGCTTAGACAGCAGGTACTTGGAAAGCCAGTATGGATAGCCGTCTCTTCCCAGAGGCATATTTGCAAAGAGGCCTTTTGTAAAATTAAAAGCAGCACAGAACCTAAATCATATCACAAATCATAAATTCAGAAGGGCATTAGCCCATTTCAACACCCTTCCTACATCGGTCATGGAATAGACATGAAAGAAAATACTGTATATGGATATACAGCATTTCCAGATAGGCAACAAGATGGTACAGGGACATTCAGAAAATGCCCAGCGAGGATTGGCTGAGGGAATTTCAGTCTACATAAAAGAGGAATTAGGGGAAATTCAATACCAATGTTTTGTTTTTGTTAATTGCGAAGTCATGTCCCTCCCATCGCGACCCCATGAACAACGTTCCTCCAGGCCTTCCTGTCCTCTGGAGTCCATTTAAGCTAATCAATGTTTAGATACCAAACAAAAAAGGAAGAAGAAGGGGAAGGGGAAGGGGAAGAAGAAGAAGAAGAAGAAGAAGAAGAAGAAGAAGAAGAAGAAGAAGAAGAAGAAGAAGAAGAAGAAGAAGAAGAAGAAGAAGAAGAAGAAGAAGAAGAAGAAGAAGCAGCAGCAGTAGTTGTGGAGAAGAAGGTCAAGGATTGTTATCTATGGCCTTCTAAGACCAAAATAGCAGGTACTGTATATGTTGCAGCTACCAACATTTGTTTAACCATATGAGAAAATGTCCTGGCAATTGGATCTGTACAACAATGGAACATTCTTTCTATGAAGGTTTATGGGTTTTGGTCTACCCTTTAAAAGCAGATCAGACAAAGAACACACTTGTATTGTCAAGTGATAATAACATAATCTTGCCAGTCTGAATGTGCTTTCCTCCTCATCACCCTGCTTTGTGAGAACTATGGAGGGTGTTGTCTGAATTGTATACTGAGGTTATATTCCTTCCCTGGACTCAGTCTCTTATATGAATGTCATCTTGGCAATAGCCCAACTCTGTCCTCCTTTCTTCTGCAGTTCTCCATCTGGATGGTTTTTAAAAAGAGGCTGGACAGGCATCTCTCATTGATGGCTAAACTCTTGTTCCTACAAATTACAGAGGGTTGGACTAAATGATCTTTGAGACACCTTGCAAACTCTACAAGTTCCATGATTTTGGGTTTTTTTGTGATTATACTCAGGTGGGTATGAATCAACAGTTCATGCCTTCCTTTACGGTCAGTTTTATGCAGACATTTGTTACTGCATTATGGCTTTGCAATTATCCAAGATGCTCAGACTTACTTTAATTAAAAAGCATACAGTACTATCAGATAAGAATATATCTGAGCATATCAAAGTTTTGTTCTCTGTTGGCAAACTACAGCAGAACCTGAAGAATGAACATCCAAGGAGTGTTTGCACTTGACAGTATACACTGCGATATCTGTTCATATTTTATATTCTGTAATATTACATGTGGGTTTTTTTATTAGATTAATAAAGTTAATCTGGTCTGATCTGGATCTTGTCACTCCCTTATTAAGGAACAAAGATGTTCAATATGTGAAGACAAGCACACCTTTGGAGTCATTTCCTCCCCCATGCTCACTCCCCTTGCTCAGTTTGACTACAACTGCAGCATTTTGGAACTGCATTTCTCTACACTGCAGTTGCTTAGAAATTCAGTTTCCCAGCCCATTAACTTGCTTCTCTACTGCTTGTGGATAGTGAGTTGGATCCAGGGAAGAGCTCCCCTGTGTCCTTCTCTGCTACAATTAATGATTAATGATCAGTAAAGAAAAGCCGAACAGACTCCAGAAAAGAGCTTCAGGGTTTAGGTTAAGAAGTTCAGAGTAAAAAGCCAAAACTGGAGAACGCCAATCTGTAGGTACTTGCTGCAATAAATGATGGTGGCTGGTTCCAAATTGTGGAGCCAGGTGACTTCCTTGAAAGGACTGGAACATTTTTTTAAAAAAAATAATAATTTTTGATTAAAGCAATTTCTCTCTAAAGGATAATGTAACATACCAGAGGTGGTATTCAGCAGGTTCTGACCAGTTCTGGAGAACTGGTAGCAGAAAGTTTGAGTAGTTTGAAGAACCAGTAAATACCACCTCTGACTGGCCCTGCCCCATCTATTCTCTGCCTCCCAAGTCCCAGCTGATTGGGAGGAAATGGGGATTTTGCAGTAACCTTCCCCTGTAGTGGGGAGGGAATGGAGATTTTACAGTATCCTTCCCCTGGAGTGGGGAGGGAATGGACATTTTTACAGTAACCTTCCCCTGGAGTGGGGAGGGAATGCAGGTTTTACAGTATCTTTCCCCTGGGGTGGGGAGGAAATGGAGGTTTTACAGTATCCTTCCCCTGGAGTGGGGAGGGAATGGAGAGTTTACAGTATCCTTCCCCAGCCACACCCACCAAGCCATGCCCACCAAGCCACATTACGCCCACCAAGCCACGCCTACAGAACTAGTAGTAAAAAAAAATTTAATCCCCCCCCCCACTGCATTCGTCTGCATAGTAGGAATCAAAGTGTCCTTCTAGTTTTATCCTTTCATTCTTCCTCATTGTTGAACTGTATCTGTACATTGCCAGGCTATCGCATGAGAGTAGGAAGGGGACTTTCACAGTGAGAGATACGAAAGAGCAGAGTTTAAGTACAAGGAGAATAAAGAGCTAACGGAAGTAAAAAAGACTGATTAGCTTTCAGGTCACAAGAAACTTGGCTTCCCAGAAAAGATACGTTGACTTCAGGAACCCGAATCCCTGAGGACTTCATGTGTTGAGGCTGCCTGTGGCTGATCAGCCTGCAAGTTACTTGCTCAAGGCGGTCACATTTTTTATATCTCCACATTAACATTTTAATACTTGTCTTCGTGGCTCCTAGTGGTTTTTTTTTAAACTTTAAAAGCTGCTATGATTGATACATAAACCTGTTGCCTTGCCACATTGCTGAGACGTGTTGATTTAGTCTGAGTTTCCTATTAGAGGGTTGTGTTTGGAGGCAATAGGAATATCCGTATTTACCTGCAAATACTTCCCATATCAAGAACTTGGCAATAGACTGTATTAGACAACTGATAGACAGCTTCTACTTGCTACAATCAGCAAGGTGAATTCCTCCCTCTCTCCCTCCCTCTCCAAAATGGCAGCAATACTAAAATATTTTTGAATGCAGATTAACAGAGTTGGAAGGGACCTTATAGGTCATCTAGTCCAACCCCCTGCTCAAGGAGACCCTACACCATTTCTAACAAATGGCAGTCCAATCTCTTCTTAAAAGCTTCCACTGATGAAGTTCCCATAACTTCCGAAGGCGACTTCTGTTCCATCAGTTGATTGTTCTCACTGTCAGAAAGTTCATCCTTATTTCTAAGTTGAATCTCTTCTTGGTCAGTTTCCATCCATTATTCCTTGTCTGCCCTTCAGTTGCTTTGGAAAACAGCTTCACCCCCTCCTCTCCGTGGCAGCCCCTGAAATATTGGAACACTGCTATCCTCATGGTCATGTGATTGAGATTTGGGCACTTCCAATCAGGCATTAATAGCACTAGCACTTAGGCTTATATGCCACTTCACAGTACTTTACAGCAGCGGTCCCCAACCATTATAGCTTGGCAGCCCTTCTCACTCAAACTGCAAGCTGGCATGGAGGCACACTTGCATACCGGGTCTCCGCTTGTGCAAGTCAGGCTGCATGCATGTCTCCCCTGGTCCTTCTCACACATCCCTACGACCAATTCGTTCACACAGAGAGGGACTTCTCCGGGTGCCGTCCACCAAACAGTGTCGGGGGGCGACACCCAGGAGCAGAGCCTTCTCTGTGATGGGCCCAGCCCTGTGGAATGACCTCCCCCGTGACATCAGGATCACTTCCGATCTCCGCTCCTTCCGTGTACAGCTGAAGACCCACCTCTTTCAATTATCTGGCCTGGCTCAACCGTAATTTTTTCTCACTCCTCCTGACTGTCTTTTTAAATTTTAAATTTTAATTGTACATTGGGTTTTTTACAATTGGGTATTTTAATGGGGATTTTAACTGTCTAAATGTTGTAATTGGTTACCTCCTCCGTGCATGTGTGTCTCTGTATTTTTGTATGTTTATGTGTTTGTATACATGTTTTTATGTTCTATATGCCCATTGTACGCCGCCCCGAGTCCTGCCTGGAAAGGGAGCGGCTAATAAATTCAAATTTATTTATTATTTATAAATTTATATTCTCTTCACTAGACTAGCCATGCCCAGTTCCTGAAACCGTTTTAGTCTCCAGTCCCCTAATCATCTTGGTTGCTGTTCCCTACACTTTTTCTGGAGTCTTAACATCTTTTTTATAGAGCGGTGACCAAAACTGGATGCAGTAATACAATACAATAGCAGAGTTGGGAGGGACCTTGGAGGTGTTCTAGTCCAAGCTGGCATGGAGGCACACTTGCATACCGGGTCTCCGCTTGTGCAAGTCAGGCTGCATGCATGTCTCCCCTGGTCCTTCTCTTCACTAGACTAGCCATGCCCAGTTCCTGAAACCGTTTTAGTCTCCAGTCCCCTAATCATCTTGGTTGCTGTTCCCTACACTTTTTCTGGAGTCTTAACATCTTTTTTATAGAGCGGTGACCAAAACTGGATGCAGTAATACAATACAATAGCAGAGTTGGGAGGGACCTTGGAGGTGTTCTAGTCCAACCCCCTGCCTAGGCAGGAAACCCCATACCGTTTCAGACAAATGGCTATCCAACATCTTCTTAAAGACTTCCAGTGTTGGGGCATTCACAACTTCTGGAGGCAAGCTGTTGCACTGATTAATTGTTCTGTCAGGAAATTTCTCCTCAGTTCTAAGTTGCTTCTCTCCTTGATTAGTTTCCACCCATTGCTTCTTGTTCTACCCTCAGGTGTCCTGGAGAATAGTTTGACTCCCTCTTCTTTATGGCAACCCCTGAGATATTGGAACACTGCTATCATGTCTCCCCTAGTCCTTCTTTCTATTAAACTAGACATACCCAGTTCCTGCAACCGTTCTTCGTGTGTTTTAGTCTCCAGTCCCCTAATCATCTTTGTTGCTCTTCTCTGCACTCTTTCTAGAGTCTTTTTTACATTGTGGTGACCAAAACTGAATGCAGTACTCTAGATATGGTGTTACTATGGCTTTATAGAGTAGTATTAGTACCTCACTTGCTCTTAATTGTATCCCTCTATTAATGCAATTTAGGATTGCATTGGCTTTTCTGGCTGCCGCTGCATGCTACTTGCTTATATTTAGCTGGTTGTCCAGTAAGACTCCAAGATCCTTCTCACTGCTACTGCTATTAAGCCTGGTTTCACCCAGTTTATATGTGTACTTTTGGTTTTTTTTAACCTAAATGTAGGACTTTACTTTTCTCCACATTGAATTTCATTTTGGCAAATTGATAGTATTATTATTATGGCAAATCATATTCTTTTTTGGTATAACATTACATACCAAGACAATTGCGTATGTGTGAAAGAAAGTTAATACTGTCTATTGATGTCATTGTTAGGTGGCAAATCCACAATGAAATGAAAACCAACAATATTACTTTATTTTTTAAAAATCTGGCAAAAGCTGGAAAAGGCATGAACCTTGAAATACCAAAAACGTTCCTCCTTACTTCGACACAATTCTTTCTGATGTGGCTTGTTAATAGATAAATGAGCTATGTTGAGATTGTCATAGGATACACAAATAACATATGAGAGCATTTTGTATGCGTTTATTTTCTTTCTATCTATCATTGAATGCTGTTGTTATGGGATATGTTTGGCTCCGAAGTGTTCTTTTGCTGCCACGTTTCATGAAACATTCCAAATTAGAAATAAAAGTTAAAAATGGAAATGAAGACAGAACATTGAAATGAAGGGGGCGGCAGTCCTAATTAGTACCAAGTCGACTGAGCTTAACAAGGAGTGTCTGAATTGTACGGAAGAGGTAGAATCTCTTAATCACTTTGGAAAGCTCCAACCTTCTCTCAGTTGTAGCCAAACCAGCTCCCTTTTAGTCTCTTAAAACAGAAATTTGGGAAATGGTGTTTTCTATCTGCAAAGGAAGAAGTGGCTTCTGTAGCTTAGCTCATGGTTAACAAAAACACTCCCCAAAAAAATAAGAGAGAGAAGGAAGAAATGTTCCCCCTTATCAAAAAGATTATACAACATGGGGGTCTGGTTTAAATGGTTGTTACCAGAGGGGATGATGGTCTTCTGGGAGGGAAACAGGATCAGAATTAATACAATTCAAGATTAAAAAGAATCTTTCCCCCCCAGAGGAGGAACTTAGTGGGAGTAGGGAAAAGGACAGCAAGACGCAAGACAAGGAGGGGGTGGGGGGCGCTGAGGCCCTCCCAAGGGGCAGGGAAGAAGAAGCAATATCGAAAAGGCTTAGATCACAAAAATGAATGTATTTGGAATAATTGTAATTGTTGATACTACAAAAGTAACAGAGAAAAAATAGTAGAGCACATGTTTGATAATAATGGTTACATTTGTTCTGATGCTTTCTTTTATATTTTAGTCCTAAGATTGTTAAATTTGTGAGTTTCTAGGGGAGATTCTCGCCACCAGTATGGAAGCTGCAAAAATTTTTCTTGTACACCCTTTTACCCTTCCCTGTATATTTTAAAACCAATAAAAATTTTGCAACAAAAAAAAAACCACTCCTTTTAGCAAAACAAAAGGTAAAATCTTCCTCAAGTCGGTGCATTGAGGTTGCAGGTATCTATCCTTACACAGGTAGTCTTCACTTAAGGACTAATAATAATAATAATAATAATAATAATAATAATAATAATAATAATAATAATAATAATAATAATAATACTTTAATTTATAGACCGCACCCTTTCCTAAACAGGACTCGGGGCAGTGTACAGTCATATTAAAAACAATGTAGATACAAAAATATAGATATACATAGATACATAGATAGACGGAGGAGGTAGGATATGCACTGTACAATAATAAATTAAAAGTCGAATAAAAATTAAAAATTACCCTTAAAAACTACCCAAAATAAGATGTTTGCCAGGAGGTTGAAAGTGGGACTATAAATCAGCTAAGCCAGCTAATTGGAACAGGTGGGTCTTAAGTTTCTGTCGGAAGGAGCGGAGGTCGGTAGTAGTTCTAATATCGGGGGGGAGGACATTCCAGAGGGTCGGGCCCATCACAGAGAAGGCTCTACTCCTGGGCGCCGCCCGTTGACACTGCTTAGTGGATGGTACCTGGAGGAGTCCCTCCCTGTGGGAGCGGATTGGTCGCAGGGATGTATGAGGTGAGATGTGATCCCGCAGGTAACTAGGTCCCGTGCCATGGAGCGCTTTGAAGATAGTAACCAACACCTTGAAACGCACCCGAAAAACCACAGGCAGCCAGTGCAGCTCGCGCAGGAGTGGTGTTATATGGGAGTATCTGGTCCTCCCCATGATAGCCTGCGCGGCCGCATTCTGAACTAGCTGTAGTCTTCGGGTGCATCTCAAGGGGAGCCCCATGTAGAGAGTGTTGCAGTAGTCCAGGCGAGACGTCACCAGCGCATGAGTGACTGTGCGTAAGGCGTCCCGGTCCAATAGGGGGCGCAATTGGCACACCAGGCGAACCTGGTGGAACGCCCCCTTCACCACGGCTGCCACATGGTCATCCATCGACAGCCGGGCATCAAGGAGGACGCCCAAATTGCGCGCCCGTTCCACGGGGGGCAGTTGTTCGCCCCCTATGACCAGCGATGGAGTCCACTGGTTGAACCGGGGCGCCGGTAGCCACAGCCACTCCATCTTGGAAGGGTTGAGTCTGAGTCTGTTGTCCCCCATCCAGACCCGAACGGCTTCCAAGCACCGGGACATCATTTCGACGGCCTCGTTGGGGTGGTTTGGGGTGGAGATGTACAGCTGTGTGTCATCAGCGTACAGATGGTATCCAACCTCAAAACCACGGATGATCTCACCCAGCGGCTTCACGTATGTGTTGAACAGGAGGGGCGAGAGGACCGACCCCTGCGGCACCCCACAAGTGAGCGGCCTCAGGGTCGACCTCTGCTCCCCTGCCAACACACATTGCGTCCGGTCGGAAAGGTAGGAGCAGAACCACCGCAAAACGGTGCCCCCTACTCCCACCCCCTCCAGCCGGCGCAATAAGAAACCATGGTCGATGGTATCGAAGGCCGCTGATAGGTCTAATAGGACCAGGATAGAGGAACAGCCCCTATCTCTGGCCCTCCAGAGATCATCCACCAACGCGACCAAGGCCGTCTCCGTGCTGTGACCGGGCCGGAAGCCGGACTGGCGCGGGTCTAGATAGTCGGTTTCCTCCAGGTGACGTGGGAGCTGTTGTGCCACCACACTGTCTACAACCTTCGCTAAAAAAGGAAGGTTGGAGACGGGACGATAATTAGCTAGCTCCGCCGGGTCCAGGGAAGGCCTCTTGAGTAGGGGCCTCACCACTGTCTCTTTCAAGGCGGCCGGTAAGGACCCCTCCTCCAATGAAGCGTTCACAAGACCCAGGAGCCAGCCTCGTGTAACCTCCCAGGATGCCAGTACAAGCCAGGAGGGACACGGGTCCAATAAACATGTAGTGGCTCGCAGTCACCCACGCAACCTGTCCAAATCCTCGGGGGCAACAGAGTCAAACTCCTCCCAGCGTGGTGCCTCAAGATTTGCCTCCGACGTCTCCCCTGGTCCACTGAAGGGGGCCCATCCACTCCGGATCTTAGTGATTTTGTCCTGCAGATATTCCCCAAACTCCTCTGCTCTACCCTGCAAAGGGGCTTCCCGCGGCCTCTGTGATAGGAGGGAGCGGGTCACCCGAAACAGGGCGGCAGGGCGGTTATCTGCGGACGCAATAAGAGCGGCACAGTGTCTACGTTTGGCTGCTCTCAGTGCCACAAGGTAGGTCCGTAAATAGGCTCTTATCTGTGTTCGGTCAGATTCGGAGCGTGAGGACCTCCATCTGCTTTCTAGGCATCTCTTGTGGCGTTTCATCACCCTCAGCTCCTCGGTAAACCAAGGAGCCAGGGTGGTTCATTGCCGCAGGAGAGGCCGCAAAGGCGCTACCCGGTCCAAGGCCCCAGAAGCCGCCCTATTCCAAGCGGCTACTAGGTCCTCCGTCCGGGAGCGTTGCAGCAGGTGCAGGCCCCACCAGCAGCCTAATCAGACGAGGAGGAGGAGGCGTCAGGCTCAGTGTCAAGGCAACCTGGGAGCTCTGAGAGGGAAGAGAGAATGGAGCTGGAAGAGAGAGAGAGAGAGAGAGAGACAGAGGCAGAGCCTGGGCCATCCATCAGCCCTTAGATGGAAGGTCAACAGCCCCCAGGTCTGGAGGTGATTGATGAAGAAGAAGAGAAACAGCTGGGTCCAGTGCCTGACGCATGGCTGCACAGAAGGCAGAGGAGAGGAGAGCAGTGGAAAGCTGTGGGCTGATCCTGGGAAGGAAGAGCTACCGCTGCTAATGAGGCCCCACCGTAGCTCTGAGGCTAAAAGGCAGGGGGCAGAGATGAATAGATGTAGCAGACAACTATTCTTCTTCAGGACAGATGGACTTGTTAGCCTGCAGGATAAGCTTTTTGCCAGGACTGCTGGCATTCCCAATAAAGGAATCTTTTGAGTTTAGGTCAGAGGGTTTGTCTTGTTTGGGGAGCTGGGTCAGAACAACTGCCCTGGTTAGTGATTGTTTGATGTTACACTGGCATTGAAAAAGTCACTCTCACATTTATGACTATTGCAGCATCCTCATGGTCATGTGATTGAGATTTGGGCACTTCCAATCAGGCATTAATAGCACTAGCACTTAGGCTTATATGCCACTTCACAGTACTTTACAGCAGCGGTCCCCAACCATTATAGCTTGGCAGCCCTTCTCACTCAAACTGCAAGCTGGCATGGAGGCACACACCGGGTCTCCGCTTGTGCAAGTCAGGCTGCATGCATGCACGTTGTGCCTCCGCCCATGCAAGTCGAGCTGCGCTTCTGCACTGGCCAGCTGCTCACCTGGCCCCATTCCGAACAGGCCACAGCCTGGTCGTGGTCTGGGGACCCCTGCTTTACAGCCCTCTCTAAGTGATTTACAGTGTCAGCATATTGCCCCCAATAATCTGGGTCCTCAGAAAGATGGAACGATGGAAAGCTGAGTCAACCTTGGTCAGGCTTATGACCATTGCAAACTTGTGTTTGCATATGTAGGCTTCACAGCTGACTTCTGACAAGCAAAGTCAAATGACAAGCAAACTCAATGGAAAAGCTTGCAGTAAAATGGCAATTTGTCATCACACGATGTCTCATTTAATCTGGTAACTAATGACCGAAGCAGAAGTGAGGTTGTAGGACTGCACGGGTACACGATGTTTTGCTTAGCGACCATGTCGCTTAAAGACAGAGTTGTTGGGCCCAATTGTGGTTATTAAAAGGTACTCCCCCAGCCAGCAATTCTGGGGATTGAAGCCCACACATTTTGCAGTTGTTGAGTTAAGAAACAATGACTTAGCTGATCTCAAAAGTTAAGCAGATTTCACCCTATTTAACTTTTTGAGATCAACCAAGTGAGTCTTGCCTTCCATAAGTGGCGAATGAAAAAAATAAAAACAAGGGGGAAAAAATCCTCAGACCTAAATGAATTGTTTTGTGGCTGTGTGGATTTTTTAAAAAGAAACACAATGCAAAATACATCATTATTTGGGGCTCTTAATATATAATGCTTAAAATATAAGAAATTAGATAATTATATCTAATTATCGTGTGTATATATGTGTATATGTATATGTATATATATGTATGTGTGTGTGTGTCTGTGTGTGTGTGTTGTATTTGTACTGATAAATAAATAAAGGGAGACTAGTATAGATCTATTTTGAGCTAATTAGCACATATATGTAACACAAATATGTATGTATGTATGTATGTATGTATGCATATGTATATGTATATATATGTGTGTGTGTGTGTGTACGTACGTCTGTCTTTGGTTGTTCGGGTTTTCTCCCGCGTAGAATTGGAAGCACCTGGAAGCACCAAGCCGGAAGCACCAGCCTGAAGATGATGAATGAGACTTCATCGAAACGTCGTGAAGATACTTCCAATTCTACGCGGGAGAAAACCCGAACAACCAAAGACGTACATACAAACACCCGCGAAAACCTCAGAAAACAAATATATATATACACATACATACATACATACATACATACATACATACATACACACATACACACACACACACACACACACACACAGACATATATCTAATTAGATTAGTGATGGGAATTGTGTAGATGAAGGCCTTACGTCATGTCACATGGGCCCAAATCATGCAGGACTCAGTAATAACCAGCAAATCATACTTTTCTCATAAAATGGCAGCTTCTGCATGCAATTGTACCAAGATCATAGCCTACAATTTAATTGGTTGAATTTGACTGGAGACCAAAATAGGTCACACTTTTTTCTAAAAGCAATTTCTAGCATTCTGTTTGTAATCATTAGATGAAGAAGCTTTTGTACCCTTAGAAAGGGACTATATTCTACCACCCCTTCTTTTTATGATTTCCCACCAAGCCACAGAGATTATTCAAGCTACAGATTGTTGGAGGACTGTTTGCATGAATGATTTATCACTGTACATTTAGGAGAGGCTATCCAAAGACATAGGACGCAGGGGCTCAGTGGCTAAGACACTACGTTTGTCAATCAGAAAGGTCAGCAGTTCAAAACCCTTGCACCGCGTAATGGAGTGAGCTCCCGTTACTTGTCCCACCTTCTGCAAACCTAGCAGTTTGAAAGCATGTACAAATGCAAGTAGAAAAATAGGAACCACCTTTGGTGGGAAGGTAACAGCGTTCCGTGCGTCTTCGGCATTTAGTCATGCCAGTCACATGACCACAGAGACGTCTTCAGACAGCGCTGGCTCTTCGGCTTTGTAACGGAGATGAGCACTGCCCCCTAGAGTCAGGAACAACTAGCACATTTTCCCTACCTTTTATCCAAAGACATCATTTGGAACCAGTAAATAACCAATGGCCCTGTCCTAATATATAGGCTTTACTATCTGCTCACTTGGAAAGATCTTTTAATAGAATAAAAGGAAGGGATCTTGAAGGTCTTCTAGTCCAACCCCCTGCTGAAGCAGGAGACCTTGGGCCTATACCGTTTCAGACAAATGGCTGTCCCATCTCTTCTTTAAAACCTCCAATGATGGAACACCCACAGCTTCTGGAGGCAAGCCATAGGTGAATAATATAAAACCTTGGCAAAGATAATGCCTTCTCATTCTACTGGGAGCTTAATTTGTTCAAAGGATGCCTTGACCCTAAGCATTCCTATTGTTTGCTTATTACAAACAAGAGATTTTGATCCACTTAAAAGTTATTTGTAGTGCCTTTGTTAATATAGGAGTGTGATACTTTTTTTCTGATGCAGGACATTATGCAGCATTATCTTTGTTATGTTACAATAAAATGGGCTTCCTGCTGAGGAAGTATCTTGACTTCAAAGGAGAATATTCATAATTGACCCAGATTACTTTCAAATGTAGATTTAATACACATAGTTTGATCCTTTTTACAGTTTAGCAGAACTGTTCACTTGTGCCTCCCTCAGGCCTAAAACTGTTTGGCTCCCACATTTTGCAGAAGCTAAAGCTTCTGGATACACTTCAAGAGTAGCACCATATAGCGTGAATTGCAATAGACCATATGGGAGACGACCAGGGCATGAGTGATGGAAAGAAGGTTTTCTCAATTCAAAACAGGAACAACTAGAGCACAACATGAAGTTGTCCAAAGGCCCCTTTAGCCATGACTGCCCACCTTCTCCTAAAGCAGGGGTGTCCAAACTTGGGAACTTTAAGACTTGTGGACTTCGTGCTCGCTTCGGCAGCACATATACTAAAATTGGAACGATACAGAGAAGATTAGCATGGCCCCTGCGCAAGGATGACACGCAAATTCGTGAAGCGTTCCATATTTTAATAAAAAAGACTTGTGGACTTCAACTCCCAGAATTCCCCAGCCAGCCATGCTGGCTGGGGAATTCTGGGAGTTGAAGTCCACAAGTCTTAAAGTTCCCAAGTTTGGACACCCCTGTCCTAAAGTAAACATTCTGAATACAGGAGGTACCCCAATTTCACCTGAGTCCACCTGGAGCACTGCAAGCCTTCCCAAGACCAAAAATGGCACACCCTGGATATCAATGGTGGGTTTCAAATTTTTTTTTAGAACCTCTTCTGTAGTTGTGGCCTGCTTTGTGGGAGTGGCTTGCCGGCCATGTGACCAGGTGGGAGTGGCTTGCCGGCCATGTGACCAGGTGGGAGTGGCTTGCCGGCCATGTGACTGGGTGGGTGTGACCAACTTGTAAAATGTGGTGAAACTCACTTAACAACGCTCTTGCTTAGCAACCAAAATGTTGGCTCAGAAACTCTGGCATTTGAAGCATGCAAGTCATAAAGCTCTCAAGTTATAAGACCCTTGCACCCCTAACCCTTTAGAAAAAAACCCCAGGGGTGTTCAAAGTTGACAGCTTTAAGACTTGTGGACTTCTCTTGTGGAGAATTCCTCCTCTCGCTCTTCATCTTGATGATGTGCGGACGGGCGGGGGGAGGGAGCTGGAACCGGTTCTAAATGGCACTGTAGATTTGTGGAACCTCTTCTATAGAAGAGGTTAGAACTGGCAGGAATCCACCCCTGCTAGATATAGAAGAGGTCCCTGCCCATAGCCACTCCCTCTTACCAGGATTCAGTTGAAGCCTTTTATTCCATCCATCCATCCAATTTCTAGAGCTGCACATCTCAATCAATAACTCTGAGCGGCATCAAATTAATAATAAAACCTATACCAAAATAAAACTATAGAAACATTTAAAACAATGAAAACAATGAAAAAAAGCATTCAAAAGAAATATGCACAGCAGCTGAGATAGTTAGGCAGCTAGCAATAGAGCCAGGAGACGGTACCAGTACCTTAAGCACATTCAGCATCACAGGCATGGAACACAGCCAGGTCTTTAGAGCTTTAGGAAAGGCTAACAGGTTTGGGACCATTCTAATCTCCAATGGAAGGATTTTCCACAAAACAGGGGCTAGTGCAGAAAAGGTCAGTTTTCTCATCCCAGCCAGTTGATACTCTTTAGCTGATGGGACCTGCAGCATACTAAATCTGCTACACCAGGGGTCCCCTATCCTCGGGCCATGGCCTATTTAGAATGGGGCTGTGCAAGCGGCAGGCTAGTATGCACGCATGTGTGAGCAGCTCAACTTGCACGCGCTGCAAGCCGGCTCGTGTGCGCATGCATGCGCAGCTTAACTGGGGCAAACCGAGCTGCTTCTGCACATGCGTGTGGCATCCCGCTGCTTATGCAAATTGAGCTGCATGCACATTGCTCCACTGCTAGTGCAAGTCAACATTGCACTGGGCCTATGCTCGCATGGCCTGGTTTCCGCCTCCCTCCCCTGCCAGTCCTAGATCAATTGGAGGGACAGAGACTCTTGGAAAAAGGCACCCCTCAGGTAACCAGTCCCAAGGGTTTGTTTCTGTTCCCAATCCAGCTCCTCACAATATTCAAGTACTGCAAAAGAGGAACCCACAGCATCACCTACGGTAGATCACCAGGATCAGAGATGTACAAATGGGTATCATACGAATTCAGACCTCATCCCATGGTGATGGATGATCTCACCCAGCAGCTTCAGGTAGACGTTAAAAAGGAACGGAGAGAGGCAGAGTTGGGTAGTGGCAGTGATGGGAGGCTCCACCCACCCACCCACCCACCTACCCATCCGGACACTTCTGCACATGCACAGAAGTGTCCCACATACACACAAGTGTTCATGCACGCATGAGCAAACCAGTAGTAAAAAAAATGAAAACCCACCACCGGAGAGAGCATCGATCCCTGTGGTATCCTCTGATATTTAAGCAGCAAAATAGCAAGGCAATATAAAACCAGATGAAACTGTAGAGAAGAGTCCAACAGATTAAAAATTCAGAGTAGGATAATAATGGCAATAAAGACAGATTAATAACAATACAGTAAATACAGCATAATAATATGGAAATAGATTGATAGAACGCGAGCAATTTTTAGAGCCTTGAGAAGCGGCTAGAAAGCTGGGCTAACATTCTAAATGTGGAACACACTGTTGTGCCTTTAAAAACAAACAAACAAAAAAAAACAAAGTAGGATTGCAGCTACCTGCATCTAAAGTAGATTGATGCTAAATTTCTTTCTAAATTCTCTGAAGAAGGTGAACCCCATCAGCAAATCACAAGAAATTGCAGAAAACAAATAACCTACTACTAGTAGAGAGCATTTTATTTTCAAAGATCTATTTGCATTCATGTGAAAATATTATCTGCCTGCAGAAGAATGCAGTTTCAGTCCGTGGTTCCTTACTTCTTGAATGGAACTCAGGATTAATGAAATAATTCATTAATCATTATGTGGCTCGTAAACCAAATAAAGAACTTCAGGTATATGATTCATTTTTTTACAGCAGGATAAATGTATTAGTGTGTGAAATGATGGAATAGTAGACCATCAAGGCTGGCAGATTGCATTGTATCCTAAATCATGCACCATCTCCTTACACTTAGTCCTTGACTTAAGACCACAATTGGGACCAGAATTTCCATGGCTAATCAAGGTATTTGTTAACTGAGTTGCACCTTATTTTATGACTCTTTTGCCACTGTTGTTAAGTGAATCACTGCAGTTATTAAACAAGTCCCACTTCCCTACTGACTTTGCATGTCAGAAGCCAATAGGGAAGGTTGCAAATGGTGATAACATGAGCCCTGGATATTGCAAATGATGCAAAAGGCATGCAACTTATCGAGGCCCACATTTTGATCATGTGACTCAGGGGGTGATGTGAAGTTCATAAGTGTGAGGACCACTCATAAGTCACCTTTTATTCCGATGGTTACTACAAATGGCCACTAAACGAAAGGTTGTAAGTTGAAGACTTCCTATATTGATCTTCATTGCTTATGTTTTAGCAAAGATTTTATTATCTTATCTTCCTTTGCATTCCCCACGTCTGTCATCCCACTGTCTCATTCTGATTTCCCAAGACTTGCTTAAAGACATCTGAAGGAGCTACATGGATCACTCCGGTCAAAACGATGCAGCGTAAACTTTAATGGTACATGCTACTTTGCAGATACTTTGCAGTCTCCAAAATAGCTCAGCAAAGAGGTTGGTAATGGAGAAGACATGAGGGCCCTCGGAGAGGAACATAGCCAAAAAGCCATTTTGCACTTGGCAAAATGCCTCTTTCCCAGAGGGCCTCATTAGCATTGTGTAGCTACAGAGGGAAAAGCAAATGTGTATATATAAGGTGACCAACCGTCCTCCTTTAGGGAGGACAGTCCTTCTTTTGTAAGTTCTGTCCTCCCTCGAAAAGTGTCCTCCTACATGTCCTCCTTTTCGATATTTGAAGACTAATCTGTTGCACATTATGTGACGTATTTGTATTTGACATGACAATTCGTCAAGACTCGGTATAGTGCGGTATAAGACGCGATTATGAGACGCATGCACTCTGCACGGGAGACCTTGAGAGAGAGCGCCACGTGCAAGTGGCTTTGTTTACTTCTTACCGAAACACAACACGGCACATACGCACGCAGTAGACTCACGGCACATCGGCAATTGAATGACTCACGGTAATTATTTCTTTCTCAGTGAATATTCAATTATACAGAGGTAAGTACAATTCACGTTTTATTAAACAGTATTTAATGATGTTTTTTTTACTTCATCGCAAGTATATTGAACAGATATTGAATCTTGTGTTGAATTTTTATCTAAAGAAATGCCAGACATTAAAATAGACAACAATTGTCTCTTTGAAGAAATTAGAAGACTGAATGTATATTTAAATTCTGAAAAATTAATACAATGGGAAAATCAACATGTTGAAATTGATAAAAGATGGGTGGATATTTTCAGCCATTTCAAAAATGAACATATTCCATGTGAACATTTATTTATACTTGTTCAATTTACGTTGTGCTGCCCTGGAACTAATGCAGCAGTTGAAAGAGTTTTTTCCAATTGCCAATGATTTTTCGACAAGTGAGAAATCGAGATTGAATGTTGATACTCTAGCTGCAGCACTTGCCGTAAAATTCAATATGAAGGATATTTCTTGTTCAGATATTTCCAATATATTGTTAGAAGATCATACATTGACAAAAATATTAATTCAATGGAAAAGTACTCATTTAAATAATAATTAACAGGCATGTAAGCATAATTACAATATAAAATGTTGCAAATGTTTTTATTATGCATATATCATATTTTAGTGTATTATTGTTGCAATGAATAAAATATTTCTTTTATTTATGATATATTTTTTCCAATTTATTTGTCCTCCTTTTCATTGTAAAAAAGTTGGTCACCTTAGTATATAGAAGACATCTTGGTGCATCATTTACGCTGTCTTCTATATTTTACTATCCCCATCAGTGGTGGGATTCAATTTTTTTTACTACCGGTTCTGTGGGTGTGGCTTGGTGGGTGTGGCATGGCTTGGTGGGCATGGCTTGGTGGGCATGGCAGGGGAAGGATACTGGAAAATCTTCATTCCCTCCCTACTCCAGGGGAAGGATACTGTAAACCTCCATTCTCTCCCCACCAGCAGAAGGATACTGTAAAATCTCCATTCCCTCCCCACTCCAGGGGAAGGTTACTGCAAAATCCCCATTCCCTCCCAGTCAGCTGGGACTCGGGAGGCAGAGAATAGATGGGGGTGGGGCCAGTCAGAGGTGGTCTTTACCGGTTCTCCGAAGTACTCAAAATTTCCACTACCGGTTCTCCAGAACTGGTCAGAACCTGCTGAATACCACCTCTCATCCCCTTCCACTGCTTTCTTCTTCATTCTGTATCTTTCCTTTCCTTTCCTAGGAAATACACCTTTTTTCTATTTCATAGCTTTCACTATGGGGCTAACCGGACATCGGGCTAACACCCATCTTGTTAGTATTTTTGAAAGTTTTCAGCACCGACTAACTTTAAAGAGCAGTTCTCCCTGATTTTATCACACCATCTATTTTTATTGCTTGTATTTTTATGCCTCGATGGGTGTTGTTTTTATTATTTTTATTGAATCCTATAACATGGTAGCTTTATCCGTTTTATGTAAAGCAAGAGTCTTTTGATTGCAGCTGGGTAGAAATGCGAAAAACAAGCAAACAGCTTAAGATTGGTGGTATCTTTATGGCACCTTGACGTTATTTTAAATAAATGTATGTCTGCTTCAGGGGTTGTTAGTGCAGCGTAGCAATGTGGAGACTGCTCGGTGCATGCCAACCTCCTGTTGCACCTGGCTTTAATTTTGAAATAAGAGATGGGAAGGAGGCAGGCTGAAAACAAAATGCCAACTTCAGACTCCTTTCTAAATTTAGTTTTACAATACCACGTGTTCATGGTTCTCCCCTGATTCTTGTGTGTGTGTGTGTGTGTGTGTGTGTCAGTGTCAGAGGTGGGTTGCTACCGGTTTGGGTGAAACGGTAGTAGAATTTGGGACTTGCTCGTCGGACTGGTAGGGACGGCAGGCTGGACACGCCCCCGAACTAGTTCCCTGGTTGGCTGTGGGCATTGCCGGCTTGGTTTTTAATCATTTTTTAATGTTCTGTTCATGCACAGAACAATTTACTCTCAACTGTGCGTGCACATGCAGCAAACTGGCAGCAATGCCAGCATCAACCCACCCCAGTGTATGCATTTGTATGTGTGCCTTCAAGTCATTGTTGACTCCTAGTGACCAACTGCACAGGCCTCTACCGTTTTCTTGGCAAAGTTTTTTGGAAGGGTTTGCCTTCCCAAGACTGAGTCAAAGAGTGACTAGCCCAAGGTCACCTAGCTGACTTTATGCCTAAGGCAGAACTAGAACTCCCAATCTCCTGGTTTCTGGCCTGATGGCTTTATCCAATGGTCCCCAAGCTTTCTGGCATCAGGGACTGATTTCAGAAGAAAAATTGTCTTCCATGGACCGGGATGGGTGGGTTCATTCACAGATGAAGCTTTGCTTTCTCGCCCATTGCTTGCACAGCCTGGTTCCTGACGGGCCACAGAGCGGTACTGCTTATGGTCCAGGATTTGGGGACCCCTGGTTTAACCACCACACCAAAATGTCTTCCTTGGGTTCCATAAACATCCTTAAAAAAATGAAAGTGAATATAAGGAAGCCGCTAGGGGTTTGGATTGTTTAGTGAGGAGCTTTCCCTTCTAATAAATGTATTTATATGGCTTGCTATAATAAGATGGCAGCAATTTGAGTATAGTCAGGCCTTCCCTCATCTTTCTCCTCCCCTACCTCTAGTGATTACTTGATGCAAATGTTCATAATACATTCCAAAACTTTTCGTTGGCATAAAAAAACCCTCTGGATTTATTCCAAGTAGAGGTTCCTCTTGATGTCTACTGAGAACCTCCTTCCTTTTAATTTAACCTGCTGTTTCTGATTCAATCCTCAGGAGTAATAGAACACAGAGCATAGAATAACAGAGTTGGAAGGGATCTTGGAGGTCTTCTAGTACAACCCCCTGTGCGAGCAGGAGATCCTATTAACTGTTTCAAACAAACGTTTGTCCAATCCCTTCTTGAAAACCTGGAGGAAGGATGGAGCAGCCACCATTGGAGAATATGTTTATTTTCATTTTTGCATGTTGTCCTTTCAGAGAGTTAAAGTTATCTTTTAGCTAAACATATGAAGACCCTTGAATCATTGTTTATAGGTATGCTTTCCAGAATTTTTACTATGTTAGTAGCCATCTTCTGTACCTGTTCCAATTTTTCCTTGTCCTTTTAGAAGCATGGTGACTAGACCTGAACACTATATTTCATTTGAGGCCTAATAATGACAGGACTTTAGTGTAAATTCAGTCCTTGTGGTTTGTAAACCCTGGTTTATGACAAAACATATTGGGAGATTCCAGGGCAAACTAATCATGACTTACTACAAGTATCAATCTACAATGATTGAGTTAACTGAGTTTAAACCCATTCTTATCCAATAGCAGCAGCAGCTCTTCAGAATTTTAGAATTCTTTATAGATAAAATTCTTTATTGGCCAAGTGTGGTCAATTCCTTGGTCACACAAGGAATTTGTCTTTGGTGCATATGCTGTCAGTGTACATAAAAAGACAAGATACATTAGTCAAGAATCATAAGGTACAACACTTAATGATAGTTATAGGGTACAAATAAGCAATCGGGAAACAATAAATATCAATATAAATTGTAAGGATACAAGCAACAAAGTTACAGTCCTGCAGTCATAAGTGGGAGGAGATGGGTGATAGGAACGATGAGAAGGCTAGTAGTAATATTAATGCAGCCTTAGTGAATAGTTTGACAGTGGTGAGGGAATTATTTATTTAGCAGAGTGATGACATTTGGGAAAAACCTGTTCTTGTGTCTAGTTGTCTTGGTATGCAGTGCTCTATAGCGTCATTTTGAGGGTAGGACTTAAAACAATTTATATCTAGGGTGCGAGGGATCTGTAAATATTTTCATGGCCCTCTTTTTGACTTGTGCAGTATACAGGTCTTAGGTGGAAGGCAGGTTGGTAGTAATTGTTTTTTTTTCCTTCAGTTCTGGTGATCCTCTGAAGTCTGTGTCTGTCTTGTTGTGTTGCAGAACCAAACCAGACAGTTATAGAGGTGCAGATGACAGACTCATCTTAGATCTCAGATCTTAAGTCATTCCTGTTGTTTGGAGACAATGATGATACTAGATAATGCTGGTTTACGTTTTACCCTTCCTTCTATTTTTTATTCTGGTAATCTGTGATTGTTGTTTGCTCTACCCTCCCTGTCTAACTTTACAAAGGACACTGAGAAGGCATATACATGTTTCAAATCTAAAAAACTGCATAATGGTACTGTGATGAAGAGTACTAAAATGTATGCATTATAAGGAAAGAAAGAAATCTGCATTTATTTATTTTTATCCTTTCTGTTCCCAGCTGTGATCTTTCTGCCTTTGTTGCAAGTGATAGCTCTAAATGATTATTTTGAGAAGTTGTTGCAGAGAGGAATAAAAAGAAATGTTGTGAGGAATGAACGACATCCTTGCATTGATTTTCTTTTCTCTATGGTTAACTTTTAAAAGTGGCAATGTGCTTTATCCCATGTAGAGAGCTGCAGTGTCATTAATTTCATACTTGTTAATGACTGGTTGCTTTTTGTAGTGGGCTCATTACAGGCTTGATAACTTGGGAAAGACATACCCTCCTTGGCATTGACAAGGCATGGGGATCACATTTTCAAGAAGGTGGTACAAACAGAACAACAGATCTTGATTATTTGCATGAATTAGAGAAATGGATTTTTCAGCAAAGCCAGAAAAGATATTGGAGGGACAGGTTTTAATTTTTGCTTAGCAAAGCTTGCCAGACAAATATCCTTCTTTGATTAAATGACTATATTAGTAGACCAGAGACATTCTGTGGACGTAATACACTTGGATTTCAGTAAGGCATTTGACAAAGTAGACCACAGCCTGCTTCTTCATAAGATAGAAAAATGTGGAGTACGGTACCACCACCAGATGGATTCACAATTTTGGTCAATTGGTTGACCAAACATACCTAACATGTAGTTTTTAATTCTACTACATCTACATGGAGGGAAACATGCACCCTAATCCTCAACGTTCTGTTTTGAGGCTAGTACGCTTCCCCTGCTTCATAAATGACCCAGATGAGGAGATTGAAGGGGACCTCGTCAGATTTGCAGATGACACCAAGCTTGGGGGGGGGGGGTCATTAATACTTTGAAAGGCAGACTGAAGATTCAGAATTTTCATATCCAAAATTTAAAATCTAATAGAACAGCTTGCCTGTGGAGCTTGTGGCTTCTCCATCTTTAAAGATTTTTAAGAAGTTAAATAGCTTCCTCTGGAGAAATGTTCAATTGATTTTCCTGCACATTATAGAATGCTGAGCTAGATGATCTTTATGGTGCCTTCCATCTCTATCATTCTGTGATTCTAGGACCTGGGACTTGACATGTACTGGGCATGATGATAGAATAAGTTGGCAGTCATTATGTCTGTAAGATTTAGAAAAGAATATTGCCATTACTAGTATCTTACATGGATGTGTCAAAGTCAACTCATGCTAGTCTAATCACTCTCTTTCTCTCTCTTTAAATGTCAGTGTCTAGATTGGAAGATCAATGGAATACTGTAGACCTATTTCGACTTGATCTAAGTAAACTAATGTAATTCAGTTAGTGTTATAACGATGACTGATTATCATTAGGATGGTAATGAAAGAATAGTATTATGGATCTCATAGTTCCAACCATCACAGCATCCCTGAAGTCACAAGGTTGTAAAATTGGTGCTTGGCACTCAGGTCATGATTATGATGTTGACTGAGCCACTATAATGAGTTTGCGATTTCTGACATTCCCTACTCTTTGCCCACAAGCAAAGTCAATGGAGAAGCTGGCAGGAAGTCAGAAATTGTAGTCATTTGAGGTTCTCCATTAATGATCCACATGATCTTCATTTAACAATGGCAACTGATAATGCCAGAATTGCCATTGCTTAGTGATGCAGTTTGTGATGTTACACTTTATGAACACGTTGCTTAGTTAGTGATGGCGTTTCCAGTTCCAATTGCCATTGTAACCCAAAGACTACCTGTATCTCATTATCTTGCAGCCATTTGGTTAAATGTGAGCTAGAGGTTACTATGTTTGTGCAATTGGATGGACAATTTCATTCAAAGGATGCTCATAAATGGTTGTTAGGTTTGGAGGGAAGTATTGACCAGTGCTACCAGGGCTCCACATTTGTTCCTGACCTACTTAACATCTTTATAGATGATCTAGATGGCAGAAGAGAAAGAATGCTTATCAGCTCTGCAGGAGACACCAAGCTAGGGAGATTGCTTAATATTCTACATAGAGGACAAAACCATGAAATTAGATTTTTTTTTAAAAGCTTGGGCACCAAGTAGGCCATAAACAGGGCTAGGAGAATTGCCTTAAACAAAAATAATAATATGCATCTGACACTCAGACTTTCAGTCTACCACAGAGAGATGATTTCTGTTAATTTTTAATCTGTGATCAAAGGTGGGCATTAAATTAAAGAACAAGTAATGGATGCAGTCGATAGGAACCTTTGGTGGTTGATGACTGCCATCCGTGGAAATGTTCTTTCAGTTGTAAGCATCTTGGAAAGATTATTATGGCTTTCTTAAATGAGCTAGGGCAATGGTGAAATCACAGCTACTGCTAATGTTGTCAGCATCAGCATCATAAACAAAACACTATAAAAATTGCATGTTAACACATCAAAGGCAATTTACCAGATGGAGTTAGGGTGATGCCAGAGGATCAGATCTGATATTTAGAACAAGTAACAGCACCACTCCTAGGGAGATCTTTGTACATTTTGAAATAAATGCTTGCAAAGAATTCTTATCAAGAAGTGTGGGCTAGAGTGGATGGGAAATGAAGTAAAATTGACACAGGAGGGTAGAGATGGCATATGAGCTATGGGTTCTTGCACGTAAGGGGTGCTGGTATGGGATACACTCTTTGATTTATGTCATATTGCAGTTTTCAAGCAGAAAATGGATGGGGCCTGTGCCACTGCTTTTCTGTAATTGCTTTTAATTTATATAACGCCTCCATCCTCATGGATTTTTAGATGGTTTATGGATATTGAAAGAGCAATAAGAATGAAACCATATTTTAAAACTTTAATAGAATATATAGAATTATGCCCCCCCCACGCACACAAACATACATGCGGACACATACATGCAAACAAACACATAGATATAGGCAGTGGTGGGATTCAGCCATTTTGCACCTATTCAGGAGAACTGGTTGTTAACATTCTAAGCAGTTCAGAGAACCGGTTGTTGGAAGAAATCTCCTTTTGTTTTTTTCCACTTTACAAGGCTAATCCTGTAAGGAAGGCAGGAAGGAAACATTCTGGGGTTGTTTCTAGTCTAATCTTGATTGCTCTGCTTACAGAAACTGCCTCTCTGGTTAACCTTATTACATTGTAACAGCTAAGGCAAAGCGTCCATCGATGTGAGTGACCTTGAGTTGGCCACGCCCACCCAGTCACATGACCACTGAGCCCCACCTACCTAGCTGGTCATTAGGGCGAAGAACATTAGGGTTGTTAAATTATTTGTATCCCACCACTGGATATAGGCACAGATGGCACTATAATTGGTCTCTGAAGGTTATCCAGAAAAACCAAGTTTTTATTACCTATAAAGAGCCAGAGCCTTCTTTACCTCAGGGACCAAACTGTTCCATAGGAGGGAACTGGTAGATCTATGGTTGGGCCCTCTTTCACCTACTTCCTTGTACAGGGGTCTCCAACCCCGGTCTGTGGATTGGCACTGGTCTGCAGACCGGAATCAGTCTGCGACACGCCACACTCTGGGTTATGCAAACAAGAGAAGCCCCATCTGCGGGATGCAGGCAGCACATGAAACTGATCTGATCCATGGAGAAACCTCTCTCCACCTGGTCCCTGGTGCCCAAAAGGTTGGGGGCCTCTGTCCTAGTAGATAATGGGCCTTAGTAAGCCTTCTCTGGCTATCTGGATCAGAACAGCAGGCACTATTTGGGAATAAGTGTGGTTGGAAGTGGCTCTGGGCATCATAAAAATGTCATTTAAAGGTTGTAGTTAGGTTTCAGATCTCCATTTGCCAAGGTGGAATACGCCTGATCCTGATATACAAATTATTTTGGGATAGATAGCACGGAACCTAGTGTGGGCATCTGCTGGGATGGGGTGGGGCAGGAGGGCAAGAAGTTGTCATGAACATGATGTAAACGAGACAATGATGAGTTGGCATACGTGATGCCATTGTGGCATTGATGGACCCCCCCATGGGCCTGAATTATTGAAGGGGCCTGTAGCATTAAGACTTTATCTGATAGGGGTGTTCATCAATTTTTTTAAAAAAAGAAATCTTTATTTAAACCTTATTGAAAAGAACATTTTTATAAGTTTGTTTTACAAACTTTGATTATCTTTGGGTGAGAGAGTTTCTGAGGTTCATTCAACCCTTGTTTGCCCTTATATACTGTAACTCTGTGCTGAGACTCTTTGGAGACTACATTTTGTTGTGGGTACCTGTGGTCTTAAAGATTGGTAGCTGGGAAGTGATAAAGAAAGAAGGTGGGTACTCTCCAGTACAAGTTGACAGGAGCATCCAGTGGGTCACTCTGCAAACCAGAACATGGGGCTAAGTCAGGAGTGTCAAACCTGATTTCACTGGGGGCTGCATCAGCATTGTGTTTGACCTCAGGAACCGGGGTGGGCGTGGCCAGCCCAATGTCACTTGTGTCGGTGCCTGTGGTAGCCCAAGCGTTCTGCCAGCGAAAATGGGCTCCTGAGCTTCGTTTTCATATGCAACAGCCTCTTGCAATCCTCTGCCAGTGAGGGTTACAAAATGCGACCCTCCCAAGCCCCATTTTTGCTGGCAGAGGCACTGGGGGCCGATCCTTCGCTGTTACCAGGGTGACCCTGCAGGCCAGTTCTAAGCACCCCATGGGCCGGATCTGCCCCCCGGGCCTTGAGTTTGACACCCTTGGCTAGATAGTCCTGTAGTTGCTTCAACAAGGCTTTCCTTAGCTATATTGATGGAGGATTTTTTTTTTTGTTCCAAATGTAATATGCCCAGTTACCAACCTAGCCCATGCCTGGACAACAGATTCTGAATTCAGCTATCTCAATAGATAAAGTCTCCTTTGACCCAAGCTTAATTTCTAGTGACTTGATGGATAAATCTGTTTGGATGTGGTTTGCCATTGCCATCTTTTCATCTGCTGTGTGGCACAGTGGTTAGAGTGCAGTACTGCAGGCTACTTCTGCTGACTGCCGGCTGTCTGCAGTTTGCAGTTTGAATCTCACCAGGTTCAAGGTTGACTCAGCCTTCCATCCTTCCGAGGACCCAGATTGTTGGGGGCAATATGCTGACTTTGTAAACCACTTAGATGTAAAGCACTGTGAAGCGGTATATAAGTCTAAATGCTATTGCTATTTTGGGTTGTTTTGCCTAACCCTAATATTCCTTAGATGGGTAGCATCCCATTTAAGTGCTGACTAGGTCCATCTCTGCTTAGTTTTTGAAATGAGCCAAGGTTTTCTAGATGTTACCAGCTATCTGGACTGCCTGGAACTTAAATAGGTCACAGCTGAGTCCTCAACTATAAGCCCGTGAAGTGTTTATTTCCAAGTCCTCTGGAGTTTGCTGAAATCTGTCCACAGTTTCTTCCCCTTCCCCTTGTTCTCTCTAACAACTGAGTTTCACATATAGTAACTTCACCAAGTCAGGAAACAAAGAACACGAAGAGATAGAATAAAACTAGTGTCTGATTTGTACAGAATCCTTCTTTGTAGCACATTAATTAAGAAAGAAGCCCCATGCCACTTCAACTTGAAGCTCTAAGTAAATGCTGCTAGCAAACATTGAAGGAGTAACAGCATCTTAGCTTTTTATAGCACATTGTGAACACAATTGCTCTGCAGAGCTTCAGCAAGCACAAGAGCTTGAAATGTATATATATTTTCAAGGGAAATCAGTTTTGTGCTATCCTCTCTCCCTTCTTTCCTCCGTCTCCATAACATTAGAGAGAATCAAATTGGGATTATTTTAAGGAAAAAAAAATGTTCTTTCCTTCACAATGCCATGAGATCTGATTTTAAAACTCTAGAGGTTTAATGTTTAAAATAAGCAGCACCCTCTTATGCAAGTTCTAAATAAAGATTGCAAACATGACATTGCAGGCAAACAAAATTAGGTGGAAAAAAATTCGTAATTCCAGTGAGGACATCTGGGCTATTTCATTGCAGTATGGAAGGTGTCGTGGTTATTATGTGGCTTGAACTTATCTAGCTGTCTTATTTGAAATAATGGAAAAATAATAATTTTTCCCATTTTGTGTTGGGGCCATGCATTATGTTTTCCCCCCAATTTGCTAGTAAATTTTACTTTAATAACTGCCAGTAGACTTTGATCCTGAAGCATTTGGAACTGAACATGTGATTATAAACCCTATGGCAGGGGTGTCCAAACTTGGGAACTTTAAGACTTATGGACTTCAACTCCCAGAATTCCCCAGCCAGCATGGCTGGCTGGGGAATTCTGGGAGTTGAAGTCCACAAGTCTTAAAGTTCCCAAGTTTGGACACCCCTGCCCTATGGTCTTAGCTACAGCTATCTTCTCAGGATGTTTGGAAAGAAATCTGAGTACTTCTTTGCGCTTGAGTGGAGCAGAATTGTACAGTAGTCTTTGTTTAACAACCGGTTGCTTAACAACCATTCAAAGTTATGACAGATCTCCCCAAAGCTGCTTATGACCCATTTTCAAACTTTTCTACAGCCATTCCCTTTTCCACAATCATGAGATTGGATTTGAGTACTTGGTGACCAGCTCATACTTATTGCCATTTGCATCACTCAATTACTGGTTTCCAAAGCTTATTTCAGTGTTAAGCAAAAAATGTCCATTGGGAAAAATGAGTTTGCTTAATGACCACTGCATTTACCCAATGATGACTATATTCATTTAATGATTGCTGCAAAAAAGGTCATACAATTGGTTATGGTCACATGGTGACCTGCTTAAGAACCATGATGACTTACAACTATAATTCTGGGGTCAATTGCAGTTGTAAGTTGAGGACTACTTGTAATGGTTAAGGGCGACCTTGAATTCTAGTCCCACTCCAAACCCAAAGCCAGCTGAGTGACATGGGGCCAATCACACTCTCTCAGTCCTAAGAAGGAGGCAATGACAAACTATTTCTGAAATCTTGCTAAGAAAATGGCAAGGACTTATCCAGGCAGTCAACACTGACTTGAAGACAGGGGTGAAATTCAGCAGGTTCTGACTGGTTCTGGAAAACTGCTAGTGGAAATTTTAAGTAGTTTGCAGAACTGTAAAGCCTACAAACTTGAAATTTGGCATGTATGTTCCTCTTGGCTTCTATTTGAAATGACCATCAGATCATTAGTATTTCTTATATTATTATTAACACATTCTGATGCTTAGGAGTTCTACTCCCTCTCCTCACCTGCAAAAAACGCTGTTCCAGCTACCAGTTGCCTTAAATTAACATGTTCTGATGCTATGGAGTTAGGCATTCTACTACCCCTCCCCACTTGAAAATAACTCTGTTCCAACTTCCAGTTGCCTCACATTCCGTTACCTCAGTTCAAACTGACAGACGTTCCAATCCTTCACTCAGGAGTGGTCTGGGGTGCCTTAGAGTACTAAACATTGGTACCTCACCAGTGTCTACGCCTTCCACCTATGAAACTGCTTCTGGACTCAAGGGGTGGGGAGCAGTATTCCCTTGTGTGTTTCAATCACCAACCACCACTGAGCCAATGGATTGAACCGGATTTCTCCTGCATTGCCCAATCACATAGTTTTGTCGTGAAGCACGGGTATCCAGCTAGTATATAATAAAACATGTAAGCATTGCCCACTCTTGAAATATGGGAGTTTTGATGGCAAGGGACTATTTCCACAACTTTTAAGCAACCCTTACAGTGATGTGGTTGGAGTCTTGGGCTGGGAAAATCTTGGTTTGAAACTCAGTCAGCCAGAAAGATTAAAGGTGACCTTGAAACATCCTTCTCATTTGATTGAATGAAAACTGTCCCATATATGTGCTTCTGAATGAAGTCTTGGTTGCAACCACTTATTGTGTTTGTTTTCAAAAATGCTATACAAGGCACCAGGGGCTGAATCTTCAACCAAGGATTTCAACAGCATTTTCAGTTTCTTTATGTTTCTTAATTCAAATGGCAGATATGCATGTTCATGTGTGTGTATGCATATACACACATATATGCACATACATGTTTCCATGTATGGTGCTCAAGATGCCCACCT
Organism: Natrix helvetica; assembly: GCF_964273705.1. Lineage (NCBI taxonomy): Eukaryota > Metazoa > Chordata > Lepidosauria > Squamata > Natricidae > Natrix > Natrix helvetica. The sequence goes on along the minus strand of NC_138548.1, from coordinate 25,692,844 downwards.
CTGTCTTGAAAGGGAGTGAAGAGGTATCCTTTCATGTGATTCCAGGTCATTGATTAATTTTAGTGTTTTACTGTCCCATAGTGTAGGGCAGTGTTTGTCAACCTAACCAACTTTAAGATATGTCTATGGAGATTCTCAGTCATCTAGATCACGGTTGTCCCAAAGGTGCTTTTTCAAGGCAACTGGACTTTCTGGTTTTTCTTTGAAGACTCATCCGAGAAGCTTTTTCAGCTCTGAAGAAGCTTCTTGGATGAGAAGCAGAACCTCTTCAAAGAAAAACAAAGTCCAGTTGCCTCTTGAAAAAGCACCTTTGGGACAACTTTAAGATATGTGGACTTTTAGACGCAGAATTCCCCAGCCAGTATGCTGCCTAGAGAATTCTAGCAATTGAAATCCACACATCTTAAAGTTGCTGAAGTTAAAAAAAAAACACCTGTCTAGGGAAAGGATGAAATCCAAAGCCTATTGTTATGATTTCTGCTAAAGATCCCAAAATGTCTCCTTTTTTTTCTTTACTTCATTATTTTGTGGAGTGGTGATACATCATCAACATGATGGATGCTTTGTTACTCCAGTAGCTTTTGCTCAGTAAATGAAAGGGGAGGGATATCAGGAGAGAGATTGTATTACAGTACAATATCTGCCATGAATCTGTGGCAGGCTTTATGTAAACTATTGTGTGCTGTGGATGGAAAGAAAAAAGAAGAGGAAAGGGAAAAGATAGGACACAAGAAGGGCTTTATAGTATGGGTTACACATTATATTAAGCTATAGTGTAGTTCTGGTTCAATTTGGCCAAATCATTTGTAAGCAAGTTAAAATGATTTTCCAAAGCACCTGAGGGTAGAACAAGAAGCAATGGGTGGAAACTGATCAAGCAGAGAAGCAACTTAGGGCTGAGGAGAAATTCCCTGACAGTTAGAACAATTAATCAGTGGAACAGCTTGCCTCCAGAAGTTGTGAATGCCCCAACACTGGAAGTCTTTAAGAAGATGTTGGATAGCCATCTGTCTGAAATGGTATAGGGTTTCCTGCCTAGGCAGGGGGTTGGACTATAAGACCTCCAAGGTCCCTTCCAACTCTGCTATTCTATTCTATCTGATCAGAAGTGAGATTTGGAACTGCTTATACATCATTGTCTTGAAGTCTCCTCCCCCACCAAAAAAAGAGGTTCATCCCTAATTATTTGTCATCTGTGTGGTCCAGCCCTGAGCTAAAAAAATTCTCTTCTATTGGCACCTTTTGTAACTAATGCTGTAAATCCTTGTTAAACAAAGCATGGCTTAATATGTTGTGAAACTAGTATAAAAAATTTTGTAGTCCACAAAGTGATTCGATTATTTCAGGCTCTTAAATTTATTTTTCTTCACTTAACAACAATCTTAACAGATCAATAGGTGATTGGCAGTTTTTAAGACTCTTCCCACTGAAAGAGAACAGAACTGGGCCAAACTGCAGATTTTTTTTTTTTATTTGGAGATCAAGTGATGCTGCTTAGAACTGTCCAAGATATCTCTGGGTGTAGCTAATAGACAAAGCCACTTTTTGAATACTGAATATGCCCCCAGCATCATTCTATCCAAGGAATTCTCACCAAAGGTTGTGTGACAAACTCTGGAAAGCTGACACTTGTGAGTGAAGGTACCCTTTGAACAGACTGAGTTTAAAGCAACCCATGTGTTCATCTCCCTTATTTCTCTTGCCTTGCAAAAAAAAAGGCCTTTGATCTGATCCAGCAAGTAAGAATTTTGAGAACACTAAAAAAGTCCAGCAATTTTTTCCGAAGAGGTAAAAGCAATGTGCATTGAATGTTACCATAGTATAGTGATGGCGAACCTTTTCGGCACTGAGTGCACACACTCATCTGGGCCGCAACCCGGAAGAGGAGCTTCCCAGGGGGCATGAGTGCACTGGAAAATAAACTCCTGGTTTCCGGTACACGCATGTGCTCCAGCCAGCTACTCTTCCAGTTACTGGCACACATGTGTACACAACCATGATCTGGCTGGTACGCATGCTCACGTAAGAAAATGGTCCTCCATTTTCCGGCACTGCCGCATGCACAAGGCCAGCTGATCATCGCCCGCACAGGTGCACCAAAAACCCAGAAGGGAAATGGGTGACGCCACATATGCCAGGCGAAATGGCTCCGCGTGCCACTTCAGGCATGCATGTCATAGGTTCGCCATCATGGCCATAGTAGATGCTTTGTGATTTCTTCAGTGGCTCTATAATAACGGCAGTTCAAAGTAAAATGGAATTGTCTCTTTGGTCCACACAGTTCAAGCATTTCTGACCTCTCTACCACACTGGCCTTCCATCACATGTACATGCTTACATTGAAAGACAACACTTTCCTTTGTGTTGAAGTGCTGACTGTTTCCATGTGTATAAATGGACTCCCCTAAGTCTTAAATCTAATCCAAGATTGGGTCAAATTAGTTCTCCATAAAAAAGAAAATCATGATTATCTTTAACACTTGAAAAAAAATTAGCTGTATGATTGCCTTCCGCGAATGTGGTTTGCTCATGTATGTGCCTTCCATGCATGCATTCACACTCAAAATGTGCTTAAATAGAGCCGGGGCTGGTGGGTAGGCCCACCCGTGATTTCCATTACAGGTTTGGGTGAACCTGTCCAAACCGGCTGAATACCACCTCTGTGTGTGTGTGTGTGTGTGTGTGTGTGTGTGTGTGTGTGTGTTTTGTGTGTGTGTATGTGTGTGTAAATAAAATTTCTGGCCAGAAATTTTCAGTTTGTAGGACTAATAATTCTCTTCTATCCTGTTCAGTACTTGATCCTACTTAACTAGAAGGACTATTTTTTTTTAAAAAAAAATAGAGCATTATCTCCATGGTGCAGACATTAAGGGTGTCATCCTCTTGAGTGTTTCCATTCCATCTTCAGAAAGCTGTGCTTCCAAGGGAAGATAATAGCATTGCCTTAGTTTAGCCCTGATCCATTCTGACTAATTGTGATTGAATGCTAAAATTGTAACAGAAAACCAGTCTAATTATTACACTTAACGATCGGTGTCAGAGCTTATGCTCAGCACTGTAAAAATAACCAAAGCTGCTTTTCTCTTGAAAATGGAACTTAGGTGTTAAGAAGCTATTTTGGCTTTAATGTTATAGTGATGTTTTTGCTTTGGTTTTTTTTTTTTCCTCTTGGAGAAATTGAGCTTCTCCCCCCCCCCTCAAGAATTCTCAAGAGGATTCGGTTTATTGTCTCACGTGTGGGATTTTTAATAGTATTTTTTGATTATTATGAGTAGGGCCTTAGGATACCTATCCATTTATGTCCATGGACTTTTCCTCTGTTTTCTTCATTCGTTCCAATTTATTTCAGCCAAATTCAAGAGGCATAGCTTTTCTTTTGGACCAAGATTTTCAGTGGGATGAACATAATATTTATAGATATATAAATAAAAGAGGTGGGATGTGGTGGCTCAAAGGCTAAGGGAGAAGTTCCCAGAAGACGACCTGATTAATTTACGAGCCTCGAGACAAAGTTTGAAAGAAATCCAATCATTTATTAGGATCGACATTCTGGCGTGGACTCCTATGGAGCCAAAACTGCTTTCGCTTAATTGCGTTTGAACTTTACCCCTGTATCCCCTCCCTTCTGTCCTGCATCATAACTCATATTCTCCAACTAGGCTGTAGACATGAGATCCCACTCTGGCCGAAAGCATGCATGGAATTCCCCCCCCCCCCATGCCAGCCTGATAATAGTCATGGCAACGCTTTAGAAGTTGACACTAAGATGCTGAGCTTGTTAATCAGAAAGTTCGGCAGTTCGGCAGTTCGAATCCCTAGTGCTGCGGAACGGAATGAGCTCCCGTTACTTGTCCCAGCCTCTGCCAACCTAGCAGTTCGAAAGCATGTAAAAATGCAAGTAGAAAAATAGGAACCACCTTTGGTGGGAAAGTAACAGTGTTCCGTGCGAATGGGAATGCTGCAACAGTCATAAGTGTGAAAAATGGACATGCCACTTTTTTCAGTGTAGTTGTAACCTCGAGCGGCCACTAAGTGAACTGTTGTAAGTCAAAGACTACTTGTGCAGTAGGATCTGAAGCCCTGCTTCTGCAAACATGGAGGGATACTGAGTCTTCAAGATTGCTAGCCCCTCTTAGACCTGCCCACCCTAAATTAATGGGGTCCCTTTAAAACACATCGCTGTTAGTGACCATCACCACATATGTTGTAATTTATTCTACAGATTAATTATGGACATATGAAGTTCTCCATTTAATACAATAATACAATAGCAGAGTTGGAAGGGACCTTGGAGGTCTTCTAGTCCAACCCCCTGCCTAGGCAGGAAACCCTATACCGTTCCAGACAAATGGCTATCCAACATCTTCTTAAAGACTTCCAGTGTTGGGGCATTCACAACTTCTGAAGGCAACTTCTGTTCCACTGATTAATTGTTCTAACTGTCAGGAAGTTTCTCCTCAGTTCTAAGTTGCTTCTCTCCTTGATTAGTTTCCACCCATTGCTTTTTGTCCTACCCTCAGGTGCCTTGGAGAATAGTTTGACTCCCTCTTCTTTGTGGCAACCCCTGAGATATTGGAACACTGCTATCATGTCTCCCCCAGTCCTTCTTTCTATTAAACTAGACATAAACGAGACATTTTGTCTCCTTCCAACCAGCCTTTGATGAATGCCATTAGATACTTCTCCAAAGACATATCTACAAGGTTATTCTTTCTCTGCCATTGTTTTGTGTGAATGTGAATGTGTATCCAGAAATAGACCATGTCGGATTTTTCACATGTTACCTCAAGTAAAAGCACATGCATTTAAAATAATTGACACGGCAGCTCTACCATGATAAAAATCAGGCTGAATCTGTAGTTCGTTAAATAAAAAAAGTGTTCAAATCAATTTTTCCCTTTTCATGGGGAAAGAAACTTATTCTTTAAAAAAGAAATATCATTTTTGAGGTGCTTCCATTTCTTTCAGTGGTTTTTTTTCTTCTTTTTCTGCTACAAAAATGCAAGGGCGGATGAGCTGGTTATTACATATTAATCTTTGCAGCATTCATGTGTATCTACACTTTCTGGTTGGAATGAGCCCAAAGTGAAAAGTTCTTTGATGTCTTCTTTGGGATGTATCTAAACCAGGGGTGTCAAACGCAAGGCCCAGAGGCTGCATCCGGCCCGTGCGGTTCTTAGATCTGGCCCGCGGCACCACCCTGGAAAAAGTGAGGGACCAGCCTGCAGTGCCTCTTCCAGGGAAAACGGAGCTCAGGAGAGCCGCACGCAGCCTTCCCCAGCTCTGTTTTCACTGGAAGAGGGTTGCAGGAGGCCATCGTAGCTGGAAATGGAGTTTGGGAGCCCGTTTTCATTGGCAGAGCACTTGGTTTGCCACTGGCGCCCTCGACATGAGTGATATCGAGCTGGCTACGTCCACCCTGACCATGCTCACCCTGGCCCCCTGAGGTCAAACATAAACCTGATGCAGCCCTCAATGAAATCAGGTTTGACACCCCTGATCTAAACCATTGAAAAATCAGGTGGGCCTCCAAAATATCAACTTATAGTGAAAGTTAGCTCTTTCTATTAAACTAGACATATATATATAGCCCACAGTTTTTTATCTTAACTACTGAAAGGGAATCACCAACATTTTTTTCTCCTTTGACAATTCTTTTTTAAAATGTCACTTTCATCAATTATTTGAAAGAAATACAGAAGAACCTCTGGAGCATGGCACACTCATGAAAACCAGCTTGTTTTATGTGCCATCTAGTAAGAAAGCTTCTTGTAAGTTAAAAAACCTTGAAAATCAGCTCTCACCCAGCCAGTCCCTCCCAAATAGCTGCTGAAGCTCTACTTACAACCTCCTAGGACACAGGTGTCAAACTCGCCACATCACGTTGCCTTCCCGTGATGTTTCGTGATGTTTTTCCCATTCGCGGAGCTGGGGTAGGTGTGGCTTGTGCATGACACAGCTGGCCTGTGGGCCGCCCATTTGACACTAGGTAATTTAGTCCCACAATAAGATCTCTATGTACTGAGAAACATTTCCAAGTAGATTTACCACAAGTTTTGCTTCAGGATTTCCAATCAGAGTCTTAAAGAATCTAGCTTTTGCTCCAGTATTTTGAGAAGAATCTTAACAAATACAGACATTGGAATCCATTTTTCTTGACCCTAATTTAATATACTGAAGCAATTTAGTGTAGTGGTTTATTTATTTTTCTTTTTATTCATAAACATTTTGAATTGTCAGGGCATATCATTTACAAACAAGCAAAGAAAGACCAAAAAGAAAGTTTAACACATATGCTAATAACAATGATAATAATAGTGTAACAGAATAATTTTAACTAGATTTCTCTTTATATTAGCTTGGTGTAGTGGTTTAAAATGCTTGGTTAGAAATTAGAAGAGTCTCAGTGCTGGTTCTTTCTTAGGCACAAATCCAACTGGTTGATTTTGGGCCAGTTAGTAGGAGATGGTCCGTGACGACATCTAAAAATCTTGGCAAGAAAACTACATGAATTTCTTCATGTAGACGTCTGTATTCACCAGTGACCTGGAGGCTCCAAGGTAGCTAGTTAGCTAGATAAAGAACACACTAATTTTGCCATTTTGAGGGATCGGTTCCAATTGCAGAGGTAAGTTGCCCATGCTTAGCATTTTAATGTATTTTCCTTGTGTAAAACTTGGAGAAGGCAGATCCTTAGTTATGATAAAAAATACTCCAGAAATACAAGTAATCTGACATTAAGTTGCTGTCATTTCAGACATTTGGCATTTGTTTGGGGTTCTGTTTGTATGCATATCTGTATGTATGATATATACACAAAAACACACAAACATATGTGTACATGCACACAGGAACACACACACAGATTCCACAGGCATATACACACACATACACAGTGTGTGTGTCTGTGTGTCTTTCTATATATACATACAAATACACACACACACATATAATATACATGCATGCATATAAATACATGCATATATATCTATGTCTGTCTGTCTGTCTGTCTGTCTGTCTATCTATCTATCTATCTATCTATCTATCTATCTATCTATCTATCTATCTATCTATCTATCATCTATCTCATCTCGTCCGTCCGTCCACCCACCCACCCACCCATCCATCCATCCATCCATCCATCCATCCATCCATCCATCCATCCATCTATCTATCTATCTATCTATCTATCTATCTATCTATCTATCTATCACGTCTGTCTGTCTGTCTGTCTGTCTGTCTGTCTGTCTGTCTGTCTGTCTGTCTGTCTGTCTGTCTGTCTGTCTGTCTGTCTTGTCTTGTCTTGTCTTGTCTTGTCTGTCTGTCTGTCTGTCTGTCTTATCTATCTATCTATCTATCTATCATCTATCTATCTATCTATCTATCTATCTATCTATCTATCTATCTATCTATCTATCTATCTATCTATCTATCTATCTATCTATCTATCTATCTATCTATCCATTGTATAATTAAGAGCCGTGGTGGCACAGTGGTTAGAATGCAGTACTGCAGGCTACTTCTGCTGACTGCCAGCTGCCTGCAATTTGGCAGATCGAATCTCACCAGGTTCAAAGTTGACTCAGCCTTCCATCCTTCCAAGGTGGGTAAAATGAGGACTCAGATTGTTGGGAACAATATGCTGCCACTGTAAATTGCTTAGAGAGGGCTGTAAAAGCACTTTGAAGCAGTATCTAAGTTTAAGTGATATTCTACACATATACAAACATGCACATATGATACACCCAGGGGTGGTATTTATTTACCTTCCCTACTGGTTCGCAAATGTGAGTGCGCACATGCACTTTTCACTAAAAAAAGGGCCTAAATGGGATGTCGTAGAGCTGGGGTAGGTGAGCGGGGCCACCTGCAGTTTCTGCTACCAGTTTGGGCAAACCGATCCAAACTGGTAGAATACCACCTCTGGATATACTCATGTCTACACATACATATATGTACCTGAAAAATGTGTAATTTCAGTTTCATGCTTTCTGTCTTTTCAACAATATTTTATTGCTTTAAAAGTTAGCTCTATGAAAATTTTCCTTTCTCTCCTTCCCCTTTTCTTTATCTTCTGAAGATGGATATCTTTTGCTGAATTACACCTGGTGTGCACTTCTGTGAAAAGCATTTCATTTATAGTAGCTATGTTTTTATATCGAGTGGGATATTTGGAATTAGAAAGAACATTTTTATATTTAGGTCTCAGAATACCAGAAGAAAAGGTTGTAAACTGTTGGAGTTAATTTTATTGTTTACTTCATCCCCACCCCCACCCCCTTCTCCTTCCTTTTGTTCTTTTAAAAGCAAGATGAATAATACAGGCACAAAACCTCCAGAAGAAACAGGAAAGCTAATGAGAAACTCCAGGTGATATGTAGTTATTTTTATTTCTGTGCTGTGCTCTTTTAAAACATTCTTGTTTTACTGTCACAGATGGCAAAGTTAAAATTAAGAAGCAGCAAACGCTGAGAGAATTTGGAAGAAACCAAAACTTAATTGGCCCCACATATTGGCTTGTTGAATTTAGGTTGCAAGGCAGCCACATCGAAAAGCAGGTTGTAAAGGTCTTAGCAAATGTCTCTTAGTATCATAGACAAAGTTAGGATGCATAACCAAAGGGAAAATATTGCAAATGTTGATACTTGCGGTTACAACGGTACTGAAAAAATGACTTACAACCAGACCTGTACTTATGACACGCAGTCGTATCCCCACAGTCATATGATCAGCATTCGGGGACTTGGCATCCAGCATGTGTCAGGGTTCCAAAAAACACCCCCAACAAAATAAAACTCCGAGGCTTGAGTTTCCTCAAAGTTCTACTTTATTAGAGATGTCATGTTGTTACATCTGGGAAAACCCGAATCTGAAAGCTTCCAGGTTTTCCCACCTAGTTGAAAGTTCAAGATCCTGCCCCAACATCCACAAGTTCATCACATGGTCCAATCCTCCACTACCATGAAGACAGAGTTCACCCATCCAGTTCCGGCCAGGTGCAGAGACAAAGGATGACCTTAACTTTCTAAGAAGAATGTTATTATGGCTACATATCACCTACCTCAACATAATCCCCTCTCCCAGTTTCCCATAGTAGAAAGTGTGGCATGCCTGAAGTCCAAAAAGAAAAGATGGCTTGCAGGCATGACAGTATATATATATATATATATATATATATATATATATATATATATATATATATATATTTGTTTTCGTAGATTTTCACGGGTTTTAAGCCCACAGCTTGAAGATGGCAGGTGTGATCCTGCCGAAACGTTGCAAAGACAATCTCAACCTTACACGGGAAAAGACCCGAATACAACAAAACCAGCATATATATATATATATATATACACATACATACACACATACACACACACACACACACACACACACACACCACACCACACCACACACACACACACACACACACACACACACACACACACACACACACACACACACACACACATATATATATATATATATATATATATATATATATATATATATATATATATATATAATGTTTGTGGTATTCTGAGATCATGTGATCACCAGTTGTGGCCTTCCCAGCTGGCTTCTGAGAAGGAAAGTCAATGGGAGAAGCTTCATTTGCTTAACAATTGTGTGATTCACAACAACAAACAGTGATTCAGAGGTGGTAAAAATGAATGAAAGTCACTTAACAACCATCTTGCTTAGCAATGGAAATTCTAATCTCAGTTGTAGTCATAAATCAAAGACTACCTTTATAATCTGGGCAAATTATTGAGAACCCAAGCAGAAATGTGCCTCTCTTTAAATGTTTCAAAAGTGAATGGAACAGCATCTCCATGTCACTCTTTTCTACAAGGTTAAGGAAAACAATCCCTGTGGATCTATATGGAATTAGGGAATGGTCCTAGGATTTTGGATGTGACAAAGTTTCTCACATTTGATTTATTCAATTGAAAATAAAGTTATACAGTATCATATAGATTAACACAGTTGTAAGGGACCTTGAGGTCATCTAATCCAACCCCCCCCCTGCCCAAGCAGACCCTACACCATTTTTGAAAGTTGACAGTTCAGTTTCTTCTTGAAAGTCTTCAGTGATGAAGCTCCCACAACTTCTGAAGACAAGCTGTTCCATCGATTGATTGTTCGCATTGTCAGAAAATTTCTCCTTATTTCTAGGTTGAATCTCTCCTTGTTCAGTTTCCATCATTATTCCTTGTCTGGACTTCAAGTGCTTTGGAAAATAGCTTGACCCCCTCCTCTCTGTGGCAGCCCGTCAAATATTGGAATACTGCTATCATATCTCTTCCTCTTCACTAGACTAGCCATGCCCAGTTCCTGTAACTGTATTTTATATGTTTTAGTCTCCAGTCCCCTAAACATCCTGGTTGCTGTTTTCTGCACTTTTCCTAGAGTCTCAACACCTTTTTAATAGTGCGGTAAACAAAATTGGATGCAGTACTCAAGGTATGTCCTTACAAAGGCTTTATAGAGTGGTATTAGTACCGCACTTAATTTTAGGGGAGCCCATTCATAATTCTTCCACATAGGTTATTGTGAAAATCATAAATTCCCAAAGAGTTAGGAGCAACACAGCAAATGGAATTATGACTTAGACACAATGGCAGCAATAAGATTCGGCTATTAAGGGAATATCACCAAGGGAAAGAAGGTCAGTTCAGAATGAGGGTAACATTTTCTCATAGTAAAGGCTTTGAAAATGTTCAGAGACAAAATTGATGGCATAAAGGAATAATACTTTTCAAACCCTAAGAAAATGTCCAGGGTGAGTAATGAACACATTTAACTCAGTCATATCTGGAGAATCTCATCCAAAGGTGAGGTCAAGAGAACTTCAAAAAGTGATAGTTGCATTCTGACTTGAAATCTTCCCTGCTTACCTTTCCAATGTGTGATGTGAAGACTATTTTGTTCCTAATTATTTTTCCTTTTGTATTCTAATTCATCGAATGCACATGGAACTCTGAATATGCACGCATGCCTTTCTGAAACTGTGACATCATTCCACAGTCAAAGGAATGGAATACATTTGTTGACTTAGTTCTGTCCTCCATGTTGCAGCAGGTGGCAGCATCTAGTCAGCTTTGGGCGAACATAAAAAACTAAGCATGATCACTCCTAATTACTATGTCAATAGGAAACTATCAGGAAATTCCAGGGTGATAGAATAGATGGGAAAAAAGAATTTCAGAAGTAATGACAAACTATTTCCATATTGTTGCCAAGAAGTCCAGATAGACATGTCCATGAAGGTACCAGAACTTAATTTAAGGGAGGGTTTCCTTTCAGTTTCACTTTACTCTAATGGTATCTTCTCCTGCTTTGGAACAAGATTCACACCCAATGATTGTCTACTCCCTAGCATTCCTCAGAAGATTGGGTTAGTTAGATGGAGAGGTGGGTTGGACCGTGCTGTATCTTTCCTTTTTCTAACCTAAATGGATATGCAGGATTGGCTACAAACTGAGTGGTAAACTCAATTTGTTAGAAGAACAGCCTGGTTGTGGATTTTGAATATGACTATCTAATTATTAGGTTATCTATCAGTTAAATATACCTTCTGGATTTGTGGGATGTCTTTTATTTAAAGTAAAGTATGTATGTGTATGTATGTATGCATGCCTGCATGTAGGTATGTATTTATAGTATGTAACCAAGGAATGTTGGTTCTGGATTTGTTACTTACACAAAGGGGAATATACAGAAAATATCTGACTGCCTCCCCCAATTTTTGTCCTATTCACTATATGTAAAATAAGTTTGTTCATTTCAACATGGCTTCTTCATCCAGACTATGCTCTACTTTAAATTTTCTTTCTAAGTTTCTACTTCAGGAAAACTTTTTTTTTAAAAAAGAATTTTATTGATTTTTAAACATTTATGGGAAAGGGTAAGTGGATATACAAAAATTTTGGCAGCTCCATCGTGCTAGAGGTAGAAATCCCTCCAAATCTCACAACTTTTACAGAAAAGAAAAAAACAAAAGATAAAAGATAAGCAGAAACAGCATCTTGTTATACATTGTATCAACCATGTGTTCAATCATCTCTTTTGCCACTTTCTAATATATCAACAATTACAATGATATTTCAAATACATTTATTTTTGTGACCTGAGTCTTTTCGATATTGCTCCCTCCACCTTGTCCTCAGGCGGAGCCGCAGCCCCTCCCTCCCTCATATCTTGTGTATTGTCACCTTTTTCACTACCTCTTATACTTTCGTCTTCTAGGAGGGCACTATGTTTTTTAGTGAAGGCCTCTGCCTCCACAACTGTGTTAATTCTAATTCTGTTTCCCTCCCAGAAGAGCAACATTCCTTCTGGCAATAACCATCTAAACCAAACTCCTTTATTATATAATTTATTTGATAAGGAGGAATACTTCCTCCTCTTATCTCTTATTTTTTTGGGAATTTGCTTAAGAATGGTAATTTCTTTGTCTTTATATTTTAGTGGTTCCCCCCTTTGGGCCCCCAGAACCTCATCCCTCATGTTCTTCCTAAGAAATTTAACATGTACTTCCCTTGGAACATTATGTGTTCTGGCATATGCTGAGTTTATCCTGTAAACTAGATCCATATCCCACCACAACTGTTCTTTATCTCTCTTAATATATTCTGCTAAGATTGTACTCATAATATCCTTAAGATCTTCATCTTCTGTCTCTGGTAGGTTCTGGAATCTGAGAAAAAAGGACATTCTTTCAAGTTCTATCTTTGCCATAAAATTTTCCAATTCTATATTCCCCTTCCGGACTGCCTTAACCTCCTCCCCCAGCCCGACCGCACCCTCCTCCAGCACACCAATTCTTTGTTTATTTTCTGTTGTTTGCTGCTGTACACCTGTGAGCTCTTCTTTAAAATCTCCCACCTCTTTTTTCAACTCATTTTGTCCCTTCATAAGAGCCTGGAACATTTGGATAACAGATAAATCTTTTGAACTCTCTCCAGTCCCTTCTTGTTGTAAAAATGATGGGATTTTTGTCTGTTGAGTTGTTGGGCTGGATGTAGAGGAGGTAGGTGCCGAGGCTGCCTTGCCTGAAGGTGATTTTCTGGGCCCCATATGTCTGTGTTCAGAGATGACTGTAAATCTTTTGCAAAAGAAATGGTGTCTGTGGAGCGTGCAGCTGGGTGAGTCCGAGAAGACAGGCAAGTCCAAAAGTGAAAGTTAATAATCAATCAGTTCCAAGCCAAAAAAAAGAAAAAGAAAATCAAATAATCCAAATCCAGAAAGACCACATTACAGGAGGAGCTCCCGGAGTCCTTCAGGGGTGAGTAGTAATATAAAGCCAGGAATTTCTTCAAAGGTAGTTTCAAGAGGCAAATTTCATTTATAAGTGCGAAGAAGAAGACAGAAGCAGGCCATCTTGGCTCCCCCTTTCACAGGGAACCAGGGAGCAGAACATCAAAAGTTTCCATAAAGTTTTTAAAACAGTTCAGCAGTCACCTCCTGCAGTTGTGATATAAATCTTTCTCACATAGTTAGTGCAAGTGACTAATTCAACTTTTGCTCTCTCTCTCCATTCCGAGATTGAGAGATAGTCCAAATGCCACTTTACCCGAGGGGGGTGAAATAACTCCCCTCCAATCTTCCAACTTCAAATAGATTGAATCCACAACTTACAAAAGGCTTCTGCTCATCAGTTAAAGAGGGTTAGAGAGATTAGAGAGAACTTCTCACCTCCAGCACTTCAGACACTACTTCTGATTAATTGCTTCCTTCCGGAGTCCATTCAGCGAAGGTGCAGGCAGCCGACTGCTGCGCTATGCACCCCCTTTGCTCCCCGGCTCCTGAGGCGAGGCTGGAAATCCCCCACGGCTGCCGCCGATTCCGGGGGTTCCAGCAAGCCAGCCTATGGCAGGTGGTCCCTCCATGACCGCCTGTGCTCCTAAAAGGAGCCCACCAGAGAAGCGAACAGCGGACGCCCAGCGTCCTTCACCTTCGGAAACCGGAAGTGATCTCCCCTTCAGGAAAACTTTTGAAGAAACACACTGGAACTCATTGCTTGATAATTTTATGACTTCTCCTGCAATATACCATAATACGATTTGGTTGAGGTTTAGAATCTTGTGTAAAATGGGTGCATTACTTGGAACCCTCACACAATCATTTCCTTACTTAAAACTTCATTAAACAAGTTATTGCTTAGGTCACATATGAATCCAATATTTCAATCTACCATGATATATCTATTGATTTGCTAGAGATCTAACTCACTGCTTCCTTAATATTTTGGAATATAAAACTACTTTCTTTCTCCAGAACAAGAGAAATTTTATAACATTTGAATGGATTAGTAAGTTGTCATAATAGAGAATAGCAAGTGTTTATTGCTGCAGTTGTATCCAAGATTCGTATTTGTTGTGCATGGTGGTGACTGGTTTAGTGTCAATCAATAGCAAGTCAGTTGTGCTTTTGGTTAGAATTCCATATCATTAGGAGAGTAGACATTAAGTTCCCTGTTGGAGGAAAATGTAACTTGTGAAGCTACCCTCTGGGCAAACAGATGAGACCTGTTCTGGTCTAGTGAACAAAGTATCACAGCTGAATTGGAGAGATGGATGTGGCTTCAAATCACTGCTCATCCATGAACTTCCCAGAAGATAGAACAGATTTAGACACTGAGATAAACCATGTGATGTAGTGCTCCAAGGGCCATTTGATTTTCGGCTGCAGGGAGAAATGTAGCTTAAACTAATATATACACATATTTTTAAATATTTCTTTAAACAAGAAAAAGGTTGCCAGCACTCATCAGTTATCCTTTGCACTAGCACTCCAGATTCCAAAATGGGCAATACTTTTGCTTCTTTTTGAATAATTGGATGTCCCTGGTACTTTTTGTTCCTGGGCCGCATTAAAAAGGGACTTTTGGTCTATCCGTTATTTGGAAAAAAAAAAATCAAGGATTTTTCAGCAATATCCCCGAGTGAGGTTGGCACATTGCTTTTACTGCCATTCATTTCCACAGGAAAGACAGAGGTGCAAAGACCCCCCACCCCCCTCTAAAGCCACTGCAAAAATCAAGTTCAGAAATACTGGATGTTGTCAACATAAGAACAATCAAAGTTTAGTGCAACATTCCATCCTGTCATTAAAGAAACTTATTTTGTCACACATCATTACCATGGGAATGAAGCCTCTCACCTTCTAAGGCAGGGGTGCCAAACTCGATTCCACTGAGGGCTACATCAGGATTGTGTTTGACCTGGGGGGGGGGTCAGAATGGGTGTGGCCAGGGTAGACGTGAACCAGTGGTGGGTTGCAAATATTTTTACTATAGGTTCGAGGGCACATGTGTAACGCTTCTGCGCGTGTGCAGAAGCTTCTGCACATGTGGAAAAATTTGGGGCAGGTGGGTGGGACCTCCCACTTCCACTACTACTGGTTCGGCTAAACCGGGCTGAACCGGGAGCAACCCACCTCTGGCGTGGACAACTCAACATCACTTGTGTCGGGGATACCTGTGGTGGCCCAAGCATTCTGTCTCAAAAAATGGGTTCCCAAGCTCTGTTTTTGACTGCAACAGCCTTCTGCAACCCTCTGCCAGCGAAAACAGAGTTTGGGAGGACTGTGGGTGGCCCCACCTGAGCTCCATTTTCACTTCCAGAGGCACTGTGGGCCAGTCTTTTGCTGTTTGCAGGGTGGCCTGCTAGGCCAGGTCTAAGCACCCTGTGGGCCAGATTCGGCCCACTGGCCTTGAGTTTGGCACCCCTGTTCTAAGGTGTTTTAAATCTCATCTCCCTTAACCCACAATTGTTCATAATTGTTCACAATGGGGGCTTATTGAGTTGGTAGTCCAAACCATTAGCAAGGTGCCCATCTCTGATTAACTCTGAATTTGGTGTTATCAGCATTTGAAGCATGTGTTCTGCAACTTGGAAGTAATTGCCTCTGGTGACTCGAATAAGGTTTAGTGCAAATTAGACCATCGCACAGCTAACTTTTGTTCTCCCCTGGCTAGCAGCAGCTGTCCAAGGTTTCAGGGAGCTTCTTCCCTCTGCTCCCATTTAGAAATGCCGGAAATTCTGAGCCTTGCATGGAAAGCTTGTTTTCTTGCCAAAATTATCCTCTTGACCAAGATTTGATTAATGTGAAAACATTCGAATAGTTTAAAAATGGGAAATCACAGAAAGGGGGGAAAAATAACTCCTCCTACACTTGTGCAAACATGCACACTTAATTTATTATTGCCTGAATTAAGTCAAGCATTCTGAAAGAAAAGAGAGAAAATAAAAGACTTTCTTGTTGTTGTTTTTCTGGCATCTCAGTTGTGTTTTCATCCCACTCTCTTCTCTAAGCTCCTTTAATCTATCTGCTACGTATAAAACCTCGTAATTGGACTGCAGAGCTGCAGAGTTGGGATTTCTTCTTTAAATGAAAGCACATTGTAGTGGATTTTGTGGTTTGCAGTTAAAACTGCCCCTCAGTCATCGTGGTTGGGCCACGAGGGAGGTCGTCCCCTAGTGGAAATGTGCCCACCAGGATACCGAGCATTTCACCAGCCCCGGGCCCAGGGAAGGGGCGGTGGGGTGGCAGCAATTATTCGGGAGGATCTAGAGCCGAGGGAGTCTACTGTGCCACAGACGTCCGGATGTGAAGCCCTTGTTGTGAAATGGGGGCCTGGGAGACAGTTGGGCCTGCTGATAGTATACCTGGCTCCTCGCTATACATCAGCGGCCCTGCCTGAACTCCTTGAGCTGATCGCATCGGTGGCGGTTGAGACCCCCAAACTTTTAGTGATGGGGGATTTTAACCTGCCGTCGGTGGGAGAAGCATCAGAGGGGGTTCGGGAGTTCATGGCTTCCATGACAGCCATGGACCTGACTCAAATGATTCAGGGCCCAACACACGAGGGAGGTCACACTCTGGACCTTGTCTTTGTCTCTGGCCAGTGGCTGAGTGATCTGGGAGGAGGTGACTTAACCATCACTCCCCTGTCATGGTCAGACCACTCACTCCTTCGTCTTGACTTCCCTGGTGCTACCTCTCGCCGCGGGGAGGCGGAACAAGAAAGTTCTAGATGGTTCCGCCCCAGGCGCCTGATGGAACCTGATAGGTTCCAGAGGGAGCTTGGGCCACCTCCTGTAACCTTGACCCGCCCCCGGGTAGGGGACCTGGTGGTTGCGTGGAATAATGCAACTACCGGGGCCTTGAACCGGATGGCGCCTTTGCGGCCTCTCCGGTGGCAACGATCCACCCTGGCCCCTTGGTTTACCGAGGAGCTGAGGGTGATGAAATGCCGCAAGAGACGTCTAGAGAGTCGTTGGAGATCCTCTCGCTCCGAATTTGATCGAACACAGGTACGAGCCCATTTAAGGACGTACCTTGTGGCATTGAGAATGGCCAAACGTCAATATTGTGCCACTCTCATTGCATCCGCGGAGAACCGCCCTGCCGTCCTGTTTCGGGTGTCCCGCTCCCTCTTGTTTCAGAGGCCGCGGGAGGCCCCTCTACAGGGCAGGGCAGAGGAATTTGGTAAATATCTGCAGGATAAAATCGCTCAAATCCGGAGAGACTGGGTTCCTGTCAGTGATCCAGTGGAGACGCCCATGGCGAGTCTTGAGGTTTCTATCTGGGAGGAGTTTGACTCGGTTGCCATCGAGGATTTGGACAGATTGCGTGGACGACTGCGACCCACCACATGTTTATTGGACCCGTGTCCCTCCTGGCTTGTACTGGCATCCTGGGAGGTTACACGAGACTGGCTCCTGGGCCTAGTGAATGCTTCGTTGGGAGAGGGGTCTCTCCCGGCCGCCTTGAAAGAGGCGGTGGTGAGACCCTTGCTCAAGAAGCCTTCCCTGGACCCTTTGGAGCTGGCTAATTATCGTCCTGTCTCCAACCTTCCCTTCTTGGCGAAGGTTGTAGAGAGTGTGGTGGCCTGCCAGTTCCCACGACATCTGGAGGAAAATGATTATCTAGACCCGCGCCAGTCCGGCTTCCGCCCCGGTCACAGCACGGAGACGGCCTTGGTCGCGTTGGTAGATGATCTCTGGAGGGCCAGAGATAGAGGTTGTTCCTCTATCCTGGTCCTATTAGACCTCTCGGCGGCTTTTGATACCATCGACCATGGTATCCTGCTGCGCCGGCTGGAGGGGCTGGGGGTCCGGGGCACCGTTTTGCGGTGGTTCGGCTCCTACCTTTCTGACCGGACGCAGCGTGTGTTGACAGGAGAAGAGAGGTCGACCCTACGCCCCCTTACCTGTGGGGTGCCACAGGGGTCGGTCCTCTCGCCACTCCTGTTCAACACATATATGAAGCCGCTGGGTGAGATCATCCGTGGTTTCGGGGTGGGATACCATCTGTACGCTGATGATACTCAGCTGTACTTTTCCACCCCGAACCACCCCAACGAGGCCATCGAAGTGATGTCCCGGTGTGTGGAAGCCGTACGGATCTGGATGGATGACAACCGACTCAAGCTCAACCCTTCCAAGACGGAGTGGCTGTGGGTACCAGCCCCCCGGTTCAGCCAATTAACTCCATCATTGGCCATTGGGGGCATCCATCTTGCCCCCGTGGAGCGGGCGCGCAATTTGGGCGTCCTCCTAGATGCCCGGCTGTCCATGGATGACCATGTGACAGCCGTGGCAAGGGGGGCGTTCCACCAGGTTCGCCTGGTGCGCCAATTGCGCCCCCTACTGGACCGGGATGCCTTGCGCACAGTCACTCATGCGCTGGTGACGTCTCGCTTGGACTACTGTAACGCTCTCTACATGGGGCTTCCCTTGAAATGCACCCGGAGGCTGCAGTTGGTCCAGAACGCAGCCGCGCGGGTAATTATGGGGAGTACCAGGTACTCCCACGTGACACCGCTCCTGCGCGAGCTGCACTGGCTTCCTGTGGCCTATCGGGTGCGTTTCAAGGTTTTGATAACTATCTTTAAAGCGCTCCATGGCTTAGGACCTAGTTACTTGCGGGATCGTATTCTGCCCCATACATCCCTGCGACCAATTCGCTCGCACAGAGAGGGGCTCCTCCAGGTGCCGTCCGCTAGACAATGTCGTGGGGCGGCGCCTAGGAGTAGAGCCTTCTCTGTGGCGGGCCCAGCCCTGTGGAATGACCTCCCTCCGGATATTAGGAATACCTCTGACCTCCGCTCCTTTCGTATTAAGCTTAAGACCCACCTATTCCAAGCAGCTGGCCTGGCTCAACTTTGATTTAACCATATCGCTCCTGACGGGTTTTTTAACTGGGTATTTTAATTACATTTAATTTCTAGGGGTTTTAAATTACAGTATTTTAATTGTTTTTATTAATCGATCTCCTCCTTATATATATGTATGTATGTTTTAGTGTATCTTGTTATATGTTTGTTTTGTTTGCATATTTATTTCGAATGTTTTGTTGTACGCCGCCCCGAGTCCTTCGGGAGAGGGTGCGGCTAAGAAATAAATATATTATTATTATTATTATTATTATTACACATTGAGGCTACAAATGCATTTAAAGCTTGGGGTTTTTTTCCATTTTCCATTGTATTTGCCCTTTCCACAATAGCTAACTGAGGGAAGGGAGGAATTGGGGAAGGCTCATAAATCCTGATCTCACTGGAGTAGAATAGATAATAGATAATAGACTGAGTAAGATGTTGAAGGATAATTTGCAGATGAAATTTGGCTTTAAAAGAATGAGGGAAAGCAAACAAAGTAATTCTAATAATTTTTAAAATAGAGTACCATGCTAAACTTATTAATGATTTGTCTGTTTACCTGTCATTGAACCTATGTTCTAGAGCAATGGCCAAGCAATCTTTTGAGCACAGGGACTGGTTCCATGGAGAGAGATTTTCCGTCGACCATAGGGAATGTGGTTTCACATGCTGCCTGCATCCCACAGATGGGGCTTCACTTGTTTGTGTGTGGCCTAGTTTCTGACATGCTGCAACAGCTGTCAGTCCATGGACCAGGGGTTTGGGACCGCTATTCTAGAGAACCTCAGGCCTTCCAGAACCACATTTCCATACAGGATAGACCAGTAACGTTGCTGTGATAACTTGGCCACTACGGTTAAATTTTCTGTTATTTCATATTTCTAGACTCCACCCCATTCAAACAAATCTCAAAGAAACAAGCAGTGGAACTGCATAATGGCAATCATCGTATTAAAAGAGACAACATGCAGATATTTGAATAGGAATAGCAGCAGTTAAAATGCTGAGGAGGAAAATCAAAACACTGTAGGGTCATTCATACAACACCAATAGAAAAGGCCTGAATGAAGATAAAACTCCAATAGACATTTAGTAGATATTACAGGAGATGCCTCCTGGGTTTTAGGTGGGAAGGGGGTGCATTTCAGTGTTGTGCCTGCAAGTAAAGACAAGATGTCATTATTGTTATTATTATTATCCACTCTTCTTTTTGTACAATTCAAGGCACCACAGATAATGCTCCTACCTCCTGTTTTCCCCACAATTCTCCAAAGTGGGTTGGTCTGAGAGAGAGAGTTACTGGCCCAAAGAGCTAGACATTATTTTCATGCCTTTGGAAAGCTTAAAATTCATAGTCTCCCAGTTTCAATTCCAGTACCTTAATTACTATAGGTAGTCCTCAATTTACAACAACAACTGAGCCCAAAGTTTCTGTTGATAGAGTGAAATATTTGTTAAGCGAGCTTTGCCCCATTTGTCAATCACGTGACCATGGGGATGCTGCAATAGTTGTAAATGTGAAAAATGGTCATGAGCCACTTTTTTCAGTGCTGCTGTAACTTTGAACGGTCATTAAACAATCTGTTGTAAATCGAGGACTACGTGTACGCACACCTGGCTCTTAATAGTCTACAACAGTGGTTTGATACGACCGGTACACCCCGGTATGGGCATACCGGTGCCTGCTGGGAGCACCAGGTATCATTCTGGTACAGTGCTCCGGAGGGCCCACCCGCCGTCCTTACCTGTATTTGAGCCGAACGGGACTTCCGTGCACAGAGCATATGGCGCCTGCACAACGCTCCAGCGAGCAGCTGAAGCGTCACAGGCATTAAGTATGTGCGCATGTGCTGCACATGTGCATGTGGTGGACACCCGGCCCCATTGCACCGTACCGGTTGCACTGGGATCCGGAACCCACCACTGGTCTGCAACCTATTAAACTATCAAGCCAGGCACATGGCAGCAGAACTGCAATGATCTAAGGTTTATCTTTGGGCAAACTAAGGAAGTCTGCAAGATACTTTGATTCCAACATGTTAGGTGAAGAATCTGGAATCTGCTCTGAAATATAAGAGTATTTCAGATTTATCCTATCCTTAGAATGTTTCACATGTAGCAGTTTTATTCAGAGGACAAAATAAATATGTTTCCTAGTTCAGACACAACTCTTGTATTGAACGTGTTCTAATATAATTTTAATTAGCACAGTTTGAATTAGAATAGAATGTTGGGTTTTTGGTTTAATTCTGCCCTGTCTGAGGATTTCAGACATGGTGTAAGACGCAGGTACCCAAAAGATCTTGGCACTAGTCAAAGAAGATATTGTCAGGACCTTGGACAGCTCAGTGACGGAAGCTATAGGCTGGGCTAACCCTAAATACAAGCATTTTTTTTTCAGTGTCAGCTCAACTGAGGCCTTAAGAAGGTTGAAGAAACAGAAAAAAAACTGACCCTGTTTGCTTCTGACTCTTTAAGACTCCCTGACCCAGGGGTGTCAAACTGGCGGCCCATGGGTCAGATCTGTCAAGTGCAGGCCACACCCACCCCAGCTCTGTGAAGGGAAAAAGCATTGTGAAATGTCACATGACAGCAAAGTGACGCTGCGAGTTTGGCACCCATGCCCTAACCCCTTTTCAAGCCCAAGAATCCTGCATGGTGGAAAAGTCTGAACTGAGCTTTCAAAGACTGGAAGATCTTTCTGTGGGAAGATTGTTTGCCTCATGCTCTTGGGAAGCCCAGGTCAGAACAGCTCTGTGTTAATAAAAGAAAGCATGTTTTGAAGTGCACTTATGTTAGCTTCACTGGGATAAATGATTTCTCATTTAGAAATTATCTTATAGGTTATGTTCTCTTAATCACATGAACCACAGTATCTTTGAAAGATGGCCTTCATAACAAATACAGGATAGTTTGCCCTATTGATGAATAGTGAGTAATCATTAAAAAGATTTTCTTGATCTTGATTAAAAAATATCTTCTTTTAAAGCACATCCTGTTGAGTTTAGCTCTGACCTCTGAAAAATAGAGAACAAATCTGGTTCATGTATGGCCGAAAAGCTTTCTAGATGTTTGGTGAATGCTGTAATATCTCCCATTCTCTACTCCAGGCCAAAGACCCCAGCCTCTTTAACATGTGCCTCACTGGATCATTTGTAGATTCATCACTATTTTGTTACCTTTCTGTAGGGATAGTCAGTTGGCCAATAATTTTCTGAAAATGTGATGAATTGAACTGGACAGAGTTCTATGGTATGGCAATAGAACAGAATGGAAACATTACCATCCATGAGAGAAACACAGTGCTTTCTGCAATGTTAGCATGCCCATATTAGCATTGCATTAGCTCTTTCTAGGAGCTGCAGTACATTTAAATAACACTTGTAGAAATATTGATTATTTGATTACAGCAAAATGTGAATGGTTCATTAGATTTGCATTACCTGTTCCGATAATAAACTCTTATATTGTCAACAGCCCAAGATTATTTGTCAGCAGGAAGATATCTATAAATAATTCACACGTGTAAATGCCTTAATTATTGTCTTTCTTACAGTTCATCAGGTCTATGTCCAATTCTGTGTATCGTATTGTTGTTCTGTTAAAGGGATTCATTTTAACTGGCCCATAAATTGATAATGATCACCTCATTTTTTTTCATTTGTTTCTAAAGCTCATCATAGAAAATAGTTCTCTCCCAAACCACATACTCTTTAAAAAATGCTGAATATTTTGCAAAACACAAAGGTGTACAGGTAAAGTGTACACATCAAATGAAGCTCATTTCATTTATTTATTTATTTTGAAATATTGGTACTTATTCCTTTTATTTTCCTGAGTTTCGGGGATATGTTTAATAGGCAAAATTGATATCAAATCCTACTTCGAATCCTTATCTTGGCCCCTCCCTGCTCTGGATTATAGCCTTCGTCTTACTGTTCACAAACCAGTGCATTCCTCAGACAGTAAACTTGTGCATGCCTGTTTAGAGTCAACTATTAACATTTCTTTTACATCTATGTGTTTGGGGAGTGGTGTTGAACAATCCTTACAAGAAATATATCCCCACATAATGTATTTTAGTGGCCAGATGGCTTATTTGCCATACGTACTCTGGTACTAGACTTTGCTCTTCAGCGGAATTGACCAGATATGTTCCCACCCATTAAAGTTTGCCTACCTGAAATTTTGTGATCTCAGGTCATGTGTACTCAATTATTGTTGTTGTTAGTTGTGAAGTTGTGTCCGACCCATCGCGACCCCATGGACAATGTTACTCCAGGCCTTCCTACCCTCTATCATCCTCTTGAGTCCATTTAAACTCATGCCTACTGCTTCATTGACTCCATCCAGCCACCTCATTCTCTTGTTGTCCCTTTCTTCTTTTGCCCAGCATTAGGCTCTTCTCCATTGAATCCTTCCTTCTCATTAGGTAGCCAAAGTATTTAAGTTTCATGTTCAGGATCTGGCCTTCTAAAGAGCAGTCAGGGGTAATTTCCTCTATGACTGACTCGTTTGATTGCCTTGCAGTCCAAGGGTCTTGGAGGAGTCTTCTCCGGCACCATAGTTCAAAGGCCTCAATTCTTTGGTGCTCAGTTCCTATTAATCATTTCATCTGTAGGTTTCTAGGTACTGAACTGAGAATGGGGGAAAAAATGAGTGACATTTCTGAAGGATTGTATGTGTATTTGAGTGTATGTGCTAAAATTTGACTTGCAAGTTTTCAGAGGTTTTCTTCCGCTAGAAGGTTTTGTTTTTCCACCTTGTTCTCTAGATGTTTAAAATTCATTTCAAACTTCCATTGGTGGTAATTTTGAACTTGTTTCCTTGAAGGCAATGGAAGATGTGCTTTTACAGGTCTTGTTTACTCTTACACTTGACTTTATTACTCCATAGAATTTGAAGAAGTCCATTGGGAATAGGTTCTTTTTGAAATCTTCCCTTAGGATTGAATGTAACTGTGGAAAACCAGAATGTACAGACAACTAGGGATGATTGTACTATGAAAAACTGTAAAGGTAAAGGTTCCCCTCGCACATATATGCTAGTTATTCCTGACTCTAGGGGGAGGTGCTCATCTCCATTTCACAGCCAAAGAGCCAGCACTATCTGAAGACATCTCTGTGGTCATGTGACCAGCATGACTAAACGCCAAAGGCACACAGAACGCTGTTACCTTCCCACTAAAATGGTCCCTATGTTTCTACTTGCATTTTTACATGCTTTCAAACTGCTAGGTTGGCAGAAGCTGGGACATGTAACGGAAGGTCACTCTGTTATACGACACTAGGGATTGAAACCGCCAAACTGCCGACCTTTCTGATTGACAAGCTCAGCGTCTTAGCCACTGAACCACTGTGTCCCTATGAAAAACGGTACATTCACATATATATATACATTGGCCATCTGGTAACTCAGTAAGGCTAGGAATACCACAATCTATTCATTTTTACTTTGAAATCAGAAGCAGATTTTCCCCCTCTAATTAGATGAGATATGGAACCCCCTCCCACAAATTATATTTAAACAAATTCTAGTGTCTTAAAGGCAGGATGGGGAAAAGTAAGTCTAATCTACTGCTGTGCTAACATAGTTTAGACTGGAGTTGTTGAAGATTCTTTTCTTAAAGGCCTTTGGTGTCCCCAATGAGAATTGGTTGAATATCTTTGAACATGCCATGCATAGTGGTTCCTGGGTCTAGGCTTGTCCTCCAGGGCTTGGCTTTGACTTGGAACTGCAGCAAAGGATGATATGAATTGTGTCTCTGGCAATTGGCCAAAAGTTGGCAGCTGGCCAAAGGAGCCTTGGGTGGATCAGGTTTAATCAACCTCAAAGCTTCCACATGTGCTGGAATACTAATTAGGCTGTCAGGCCAGCATGCTATTAATAAGACAAGGGTATATTGATGATGCCACATTTCAGTCATAAACACAGGGTGCATCAGGAGCTGGGGAATAAAGTGGGAGTGTCAGATTGGAAATTACATGTATTATCAAAATAGTTCAGGACAGCAATTATTTGTCAAATGTGTAATAACCTGAGATTATCTGACTTGACACAAAAATGACATTGAATATGGAACAAGCGCACCGTTACCTTCTACACATTATATGCTTTTTCAGTGAACTGTTTGATTGGTTGCAGGTTTTGTGTCTTATGGGTGGTTGTTGCCATACATCAAATAACCCAACAGACTGCTTCTTCTTGATTTAGATTAAAACCAGATGACTTCATTTTGCTTGCAAGCCTTTCCTTCCTATCCCTGACTATGAGGATTTAGATATCACCGGAGCTTTAGGACAATTTTCAGCCACAGCTTGCTTAGAATGAGTATGACTTATTTAAAAGGTCTGCCGTGAATATGAAGTCAGTTCCTAGGCAAAGGACTTTTTTTGAATCTTTAAACAAGATGAGCTTGTGACAAAGATGGATTTGAAAACCTGCTGGCTAGGGAAGGAGAGAGAGGACTGTAATTGTGGGAGCTGATCAGAGCAGATCATAGCTAGATACAGAAGGAAATGTTCTGCTTTTCTGCTATTGCTTTTCATGCTAAATATCGGCCTTCTTATTGTTGAAGGAGACATTTTTGACTCATAATGGATGTATGGAGAAATCCCTGCAGTTTATTGGCTAGTTTTCATACATTGCCACAGCCTTCTTCTTAGCGACTGGCCCAATATCACTTAGCTGGATTTATGCCTGAGACACAACTAGCACTAAAAAGGTAAAGGTAAAGGTTCTCCTCGCACATATGTGCTACTCATTCCTGACTCTAGGGGTCAGTGCTCATCTACATTTCAAAGCTGAAGAGCCAGCGCTGTCCGTAGACTTCTCTGTGGTCATGTGGCCGGCATGACTAAATGCCAAAGGCACATGGAACACTGTTACCTTCTCACCAAAGGTGGTTTCTATTTTTCTACTTGCATTTTTACTTGCTTTCAAACTGCTAGTTTGGCAGAAGCTGGGACAAGTAACGGGAGCTCACTCCATTATGTGACACTAGGGATTTGAACCGCGGAACTGCCGACCTTTCTGATCAAACAAGCTCAGTATCATGGCCACTGAGATACTTCTAATTTCTAGCCAAGGGCCTTAAACCACTATACCAAATTGCTTCAGTACAGTAAATTAGGGTCATGCAAATGGTTTTCTGATATCTCCATTTGTTCAGCCTCTTCTGCATAAGACTGAAGTCAAAAAAATAAAACAATATTGGACTCAATTGTAGTTGTAAGCTGAGGACTACAGGTAACAGAAGGGACCTCGGCTTTCAACCAACAATGTACAGTCTTTTCAGGAAGGATGAGAAACAGGAAAGATATAAATAAACAGGAAAGATATAGTCTTTCATCCAAGAAGTTAGTTCAAGAATGAATGTCATAAGTAGATTCCCAGACCAATACAGATTTCCTTTTTCTGAAATTTAGTTCTCTGTTCCAAAAAACAGGAATATATGAATTAGGTTCAGTACTTAGGTTAGTCCAAGTAGCTATTCAGAAGTTAGTGGTTAGAAGCAATGGTAAAGCAAGATATGGAATTAAAACCAGAAATATTTTATTGGCTATTTGAAAGGGAGTACAATATATATAGATATTTAATTTTACACATGTTAGCAGCTCCTGGAATTGTGTTTGCACAACAGTGGAAAAACAGAGATATGAAAATGAATAAATATTACAATGTGCAGGAAAAAATAAATTGACAATTAAAATCAAGAAGGCTTTGAATACTTTTTCACGTGGGATTTGTTTTAGCAATTGCTAACTAACAGAAACAGAAATTAGAAATCCAAAAGTATGAAAGAAAACACCAATTATGTAAGGAAAGATCACGAAAATGTATAAGGAAATATTACTAGATCAATAACTACGGGACATTACACACCCACACAAACTATGACAGTGCCAGGAAAACACCAAAAAATAAGAAATCCCACCCCCAAAAGACTGCAAATGAAACCAGTTTTTTCCCCTAACCCTAAGGACAGGAAAGACGAAGCCACTGGAATAAAAACCATCAAGGCATTGTGGGAAATTATAAAGGACAGTACCAGGAAGCTCACGGAACCAGCAACCACCTCAGAATTATCTAAACAACCAGGATGAAACACACTAAATCTGGCAAAGCTGCCTTGCACCAACCTGGCCTGCCCATAGAAAAGCAGCCACTTTGAGACACATAAACCTGGTCTGAACACTTAAAAGCAACATATTGCATCACAAAGAAAACATTTGCAGAAAGGAATAACATTTCTTGTAGTAAATATATTTTATAAACAATTAAAAAATAAAAAAAATCTCTAAAAATATTTTTTAAAAAGATATTCTATAAATAAAAAAAATCCTTAAAAACCATTGTTAAGTATTCTGCACGCAATAATTTATACTGTAACCATTTCAATGTATTCTACCAGCAATAATTTATACTGTAACCATTTCAAGGTATTCTACCAGCAATAATTCATACTGTAACCATTTCAAGGTATTCTACCAGCAATAATTTATACTGTAACCATTTGAAGGCATTCTACACATAATAAATTGAAGGAAACCATTTAAAAATATTCTATACTCAATACTTTAAGTAAAACGATTTTAAAAAATTCTACACACAATACATTTTAAAGTATTGAGTATAGAATTTTTAAAAATGGTTTATTTTAATTTATTGTGGATAGAATCTTTTTTTAAATAGTCTAAGACAATTTAAAAAAGAATCCACACACAATAAATTGAAGTAGACCATTTTAAAATATTCTATATTCAATACTTTTAAGTAAAACTATTTAAAAAATCTATGCACAATAAATAAATTATTCTTTTAAAAAACATTAAAAGAATAAAAGAAAAAACCCTGGGTCACTTACCAGCAGGCAGAATCAGCAGCTCTCCGATGCGATGGATGCAGCAGGGAGTAGGCAGGCAATGAGGCAGCAGGACAGGTAAATTTACCAGACTGCCCGGTTGTCGGTTAGCTAGACACGCCACCTCGAAGGCTTAACCAGCCAGGCGAGGCTGGACAGTGGGGGAGCGGGGGGCTTTCAGCTGTGTGGCGTACACCAGCTCGCGGCTTTTGCCTTCCCTCGCGAAAGCTAGCCTGCCGCCTCCACTGCCGCCCACCTGCTTTCGGCTGCGGGGGAAGGCCTGAAGGCCTGAATACACACACACACACACACACACACACACACACACATATTGTGTCATAAAGGAGGAGAGCCTGTGGCTTAGTGGCTAATACAACTGCCTGATATGTAATACAGCCCAGGTTCGATTCCCAATAAGGGTATGACTAGCTGATAAGAGCTAAATAGCTTGAAATAGATCTATACTAGTCTCCCTTTATTTATTTATCAGCCAAATGCAACATATATATATGTATGTATGTATGTATGTATGTATGTATGTATGTATGTATGTATGTATGTGTGTTACAACCCCTGGTATGCCCAAATATCAGCACAAATACAACACACACACACACACACACACACACACACACACACACTATTGCCATCCATCCATAGTATTCCATTCATTCATGACATTTGGCTGGAATGTGTCTTGTAAGTGAAGGATGATAAAGAGACAGCTCATTTCTGCATTTTATAGAACAAAAAGCATCAGAGTTTCATTGTTATTCTTTTTATCATTCTGATTCCAATTTAATCTGGATTTATCTGAGCAGACATGGCTATGCAAAATTTCAATATTGTAAATCATCTTCATCCAGCCTTCAGCAATCATGATCACCTAGGTTCCTCTTCATTGCAGAAACATTGTTTTATGAGAAGGAAGTCATTAATGACACAGATTCATAGAGTTGAAAGGTGCCATATTAGACCATCCAAATAACAATTTCTTTAAGGCCCAAGCCCAAAGAAAAAGTGAAATCCAATCCAATCCAATCCTCTATTTGCTTAAACCCAATGGACAGAATCTTGCCAAATTAAAGCTATAATCTTCTAACCTACTAGATAGATTCTGAGAGATTCTAGGGTATGGTTACTCTGAATTTCTTCCTCTTTCCCCCATTCCACTTCGGAGTGCACTGCCTCTTAATCTGGGCTTCTCTATGATGAGATTTACTCCCTCCTCCCTGTGAAAGATCTTTGTGGCCAAAACTTCTCTCCACTGATTTTCCAGGTGCACATTACATTATATTTTCCTAGCAAACAGCTGTCTAGTTTCTTGAATATATCTACTAAGCTAGCAGAGGTTTTCTCTGGTTAACTGCTCTTACTCCTATAGAGCTTTTTCTCCTAACAGTCAACAGAATTCACCCTCCCATAACTTTAGAGCATTAAGGCTACACATAAATGTCAATTTACGTTCAGAAGATTTTGCTGTTGTGCTGATTCCTTGTCCTTTATTTCTCATAGCATCAACAATGACTTCTTTTCTTTTCTCCTTTTGCGTCTAAGCCCAGTATGTTGCTGTTCGTTTCTTCAATTTATTTACAGTAGGACATGCTTGACATACTACTTTTGATTCTTCTCGTTCCCATATCAAATCAGTGAGAATCCCATTCACTCGAATAACATCTCAATATAACAGAGACAATTTGAATTCCATATTCATTATATTAGTCCTAAAGAATGACATATTTTTTATTCCCTCCCCCATCTCCTGTCTTATTATATTAGAATTTTGGCCCTCCAGTGGAACTGATTGACATGATACCCAGGACTGAAAAAACATACTCATTTCCGTAATCCATAATTTATGTATGGAGTTGTCTGTCATGAGAAATGATTTTGGGGGCACCAAATTACATACCTTTAAAAGAAAGCGAGATAAATGTATAAAATTCTCAATAGCTGTTAGTTGTGATCTTTCTCTATAGCAATAACACTTAGACTTATATGCTGCTTTACAGTGCTTTACAGCCCTCTCTAAGCAGTTTACAGAGTCAGTCTATTGCTCCCAACAATCTGGGCCCTCATTTTACCCACCTCGGAAGGATGGAAGACTGAGTCAACCTTGCGCCTGGTGAGATTCGAACTGGCAAATTGCAGGCAACTAGCCGAAGTAATCTGCAGTACTGCACTCTAACCACTGCACCACCAAGGCTATATTAATCTTCCAATGTCAGTGGTAGTAGGTTTGTCAATAGGCTGGGCAAACACATGAAGAAAGAGCATTTTGGTGCAGGAGAAAGTTAGAACTGCTGCATTCATTCTTGTTCACATTTTTTTCTTGGCCTCTTAAGGTACCTGGTTGGCAAAGTGTTGAAACAGGAAATGAGATCTTATGGAAATGTGTAAAGTTTGAATATAGTTATTCTTATACCAGGTAAAGCCAATTTTGTTCAATGGTTAAGGAAATATACAATGACCAAGAAAAGCCAGATTTAAGTCTGCCCTTAGCCATAGAAACTAAATAGGTGCCTTCAAGCTAGTCACTTTCTCTGGTCAATCTACCCTATGTACTTATTATAGGAAAATTGGAGATGAGAGTGGTATGTATGATGCCTTCAGCTTTGGAAGAAAAGCAGAGCACAGTTTAGGAAGTAAATGCATACTTCTGAATACAAAGCCAATCTGCTTGATAAAACAGGTGAGACATAATATAGTGCAGGACCAACTGCTGGCAAGCCATCACCTTCATGTGCTGCCTGTGAGCTTCCTTGGACATCTGGCTCCCCATGGTTCATATCCAATAATGCAAGCTGTTGAGATCCAGAAACAGCAGTGAGCCTGTGAGAAATGCATGTGCGGTTTTTGCTCCAATCAATGCAAACTGTCATACTGCCCTATTCCCCCTTTTCAGTACATCAAACAGCCCATCTACAATTGCTCACAGCAACTGACCCTTTTAGCTTTTCATTTGTGATCCAGCTCAGAGTCAGATGTTTCTTCATGCAGTGCTGGGAGTGGGAAGCATACCACAATTCTAGCATCAGCACATACTTTGACAATTTACCATTCTTTGGGATTGGAACATCTTTGCTAGGGCCTACCAGTGTCAGGGTTCCCAATAGAATCCAAAAGTAAATCAGAGTCCAAGGCAAAGTATTGCTCAAAGTTCCAATTTATTAAGAGAGCCACGTTGGCACATCTAGGAAAACCCAAATCTGAAAGCTTCCAGGTTTTCCCGATCTAGTTGAAAGTTCAAGATCTTACCCCCACACTTACAAGTCCATCACATGGTCCAATTTTCTACTGCCATTCTGGCAGTTCAACCCATCCCTTTCCGGTCAGGTGCAGAGGTGCAAAGACAAAGGATGACCTTGGCTTTGTAGAAAGGATTTTGTTATGGCTACATAGCATCTAACTCCGTACAACCCCCCCCCTCCCATTTTCCCAGTATGGAAAATGCATGGTAGTATAATAGAAAGTGTGGCAGGCCAAAGATCCAACAGAAAAGATGGCTGCAGGCCTGACAACCAGTTTATTCCTAAACCAAGCTTCTGAGGTCAGTGTCTTGTTCCGTCTTTGCTAAGGAGAGCTGTCAAGTCTGATCCTGACAGTGTAAAGACCGCCCTGAGAAATCAATTCACATCTCAATTCCTCCATACATACATATAGCAAGTCTGTTGATGAAGAAGCAGATAACTGCCTCTGACAAGGGTCTTCTAATCCCTGCCCTCAGATGACCTGCATTAAATAGGTTTTCCATTTATTCCACTGAGTGAGCAAAGTCGGTTCAGCAGGCTTAGGCAAACACCCAGTGCCCTTAATTTCCCTGAACTGTCAACAGATGTAACCAGTCTCAGCAAATATGGCTCTGATAACACTTTTTGAGAAAAGGGGGTGGATGGGGGTAGCATGCAAGACCATATATAAAGACCCACTGAAGGTCCTCAGGCCCTTTGGTGTCTCCTTAGTTGGAAGTAGCTGGTCCAAGTTATAACAGCCTTCGGGTCCAGCAAATCCTGTATGGAGAGCATGGAAGGTAGCTAGATTTACACAGAGCTAATTGTTCTATAACAGAGCTGTCAAACTCGCTGCTTGAGGCCCAGATGCTTCACACACTGGCCACGCCCACATCTAATTTAGTGAAGGGGGTGGGAAAGTCACGATAAGTCACATGATGCTGCTGTGATGATGAGAGTTTGACACCCCTGTTCTCTCATAAAGGAACAGAGCATATAAAACACATTTGTTGTACTTACGGAATTTGTTTGTTTCTCTAGCACTCAAGTGTCTCTCAGTATAGAGCAGTGATGGCAAACCTTTTCGGCACTAAGTGCCCAAACTTGAATGTGCATGCATGTCTGTGTATGTACACCCGCTGGAGTACTGGATACTCAAGACCAGCTGGCCTGCATGTGCCTGTTTTTCGGGCAGTTTTCAGGCCATTTTCCAGGCTGTTTCCCGGGCCATTTTCAGGTTGTTTTGGGGCCTGAAAATGGCTCGAACAATGACCTCAAAACAGCCTGAAAGCGGCCCCAAAATGGCCTGATTTTGGGGCATTTTTCAGGCCATTTTCCGGCACTTGGCACCCACAAAGACTAGCTGGCGACTTCCAGAAACCAGAAGAGTAGCTGGCGATGGCACATATGCCCACAGAGAGGGATCTGCATGTCGCCTCTGGCACGTGTGCCATAGGTTCGCCATCACGGGTGTAGAGGTTCTCCAGGAAAAGAGAAGGCCTTTCTTGTTAGCAATTCTTATCTGATCCTTTTAACCGGAGATAGTCCTGATGATTGAATCTGGGATTTAGCTGCACGTGGAACACAAACCCTGTTCTCAGAGTTAGGGGCTCCTCCTAAAATATTTATTTATTGTTATAAATAACTCAAGGTGGCCAACATACCTAATGCAGGTAGTCCTTGACTTACAACAGTTCATTTAGTGAGTGTTCAAAGATGCAACGGCACTAAAACTTATGACTTATGACCATCTTTCATGCTTCCAGCGATTCCAGCATCCCGATGGTCATGTGATTTACATTCAGATGCTTGGCAACTGACTCACATTTATGACGGTTGCAGTTTCCAGGGGTCATGTGATCCCCTTTTTTGGCCTTCTGACAAGCCAAGTCATCTGGGGAAGCCAGATTCACTTAACAACCATATTACTAATTTAAGAACGGCAGGGATTCGCTTAACAAATGTGGCGAGAAAAGTCGTAAGAAGGAGTACTTAACAAATTTCTCACTTAACAAGATAAATTTTGGGTTCAATTGTAGGTTGAGGACTACCTGTACTTCTTCCTCCTTCTCCTTCTATTTTTCCCACAACAGCAACTCTCTTTTTTTAAATGATTTTTTTATTTTTAATTTTCAAAATAAACACAACACATAAAATCTTCCTTTTTTTGCACACTGTAGAAAGTGTATCAGTTGGTTACAAATGGCTTTCGTGCCTCTCTTCCACATTCATCAAGCATAATTCATATTAACTCAAGTATTTTAACTCAGATATTTATACATGTTACCATCATCATACCTCCATTTTCATTTGACTATAATTGTTTAAACGTCCTTCATCATAAAATATACCAAGATTTAATACATAACCACATACTGGCATTTCATTTACTATTTCTAAAATCCTCCAATAACACTGAATCCTTATGTCCTATTCTAGTTAAACACCCATAATATTTAGTAACAAAATTTTCTAATCCTCCTTTCTAAATCACTGTTTACAATTTACATCCATTTTCCTTATGTTGAACACATACATACATACATACATACATACATACATACATACATACATACATATATTTGTGTTGTATTTGTACTGATAAATAAATAAAGGGAGACTAGTATATATCTATTTCGAGCTAATTAGCTCTCATCATATATATATATATATATATATATATATATATATATATATATATATATATATATATATATATATATATATATATATATATATATATATATATATATATATATCCTGTATCATAACATTTCCCCCCCTAATAATCAAGACTTAACTGAATCTAACTTAGTTCTTTTTTATTAACCTTTATATATAATTCAAAAGGATTTCTAATCTTCCTTTCATGGGTACCATTCAATATTCATATCCAATTATTACTTACTATAACACTACACATTGTATACATTATTATCATTATCAATTATTTATTTAACTATATCTATTGTCACTAAATTTCATTAAGTTTAACTAGTTTTAAATTATACACTTCCATCTATCAACCTGTATCTTTCCAGTAACAAAACAGTCTCATGTCTTCTACCATTTGTGTGTCAGTCCTCTAATCATCTCCTTAATCAAATTTGTATGGACTCCTCTTAGCAACTCCTTGCTTATAAAATCTCTCATGTAATTTCGATGCTCTTCTTCTGTTTCCTTAATCAGCTTATCTTTGATTGTCAGTAGTGTTATTAATGATGTTGCTAATAAAATTTTTCGCTTTAAATCCATAAATTCTTTTGTTTTCTCTTCTTCTGTATCTTGCCATCTGGGGTAGAGTTCCCCACCATTTAATTCCTCTTTCAGTATTCCACTCTTTCCATTTCCAGAAACAAACCAATCACCATAAATATCAGCAAATTTAATTTCTTTATGGTCATTTTCCTCTTCGGTTTTTAGGATTCTGACCTCCACTTTTTCCACTTGATAAACATCTCCAACTTTTCATCATATTTTACTGTTAGATGCTCTGTCTTCCAACTTCTTCTCTGTCCACTCAAATGTGTTTGATAATTTCTGAATTTCTAAGAATATATTTTGCAGACTTAAAGTTTCTTTCTGCTGTTGAAATTGTGCCATTATCTCCAGCTAACAAACACTGCTGCTCTAGCTTGGAAAAATTTTAAGCATAGATTCACAATAAAGTTTTATTTTCACTTTTCTCTGGTTAAAGATACTTCAAAGGGACATCTGTATGCTTTTCTTCTTATCACTCTCTATAAAGAAGCAGTGAGACCTTGGAGTGCCAAGCCAGGATAATCAGTAAGAAAAGTAAAAGTGTTTCGTTTCCAATAGACAAACCTCCAGCCTCCCAGTAGCAGTGTTATTGTTGCAATTTTCTTTGTTTCTTCTTGTACCTTTTTTGTATTTCAAGTTAAAAAAAAGTCCGATTCTTGAATGAGTTAGCAAAACACTCACAGTAATGAAAGAGAAGAATTTTAGTCCATAGGTTACAAAGAATAATAAAAGAAAAAAATGGAAGAAGAAAACTTAATCCATTTGTTTTAAAAGGCTTGCATAAATTCCATCCACGAACATAGCATTTAAAAAGTAAGATAACTGTCCAAAACCATTCCAAACTTAATTCCACCGCTAATTTCTTCTGTTCTCCAATTTAAATTAATTTTAAGTTTTTTATAGGCAATCTCTTTTAAAATGGTAAAAATTAATTTCACCAGCTGGAAATACTTTCTCTTCCCATATCCTTCCATTTTGGAGCTGCCCCAACTTCATCAGCCTTGGCTGGATTTTTTGTCGCCGGCTTGAAGAACTTCTATTGCATCGATCAAGGACTTTGCAATGTCCCTGAGATCAGCAAGACGTATTCTTCCTGCTCACTGTCTCTGCGGGATGATTTAAGTCCAATTGGACCACCCAGTGGCAAAAGTATCGGTGCGGTCTTGGAGCATCGAGACCGCATGACCGTATCATTGTGATGTTGGCTCCTCCTTACAACAGTAACTCTCTGAGGTGAGTTAGCCTGAGCGAGAGTGGCCAACAATCATCAAACTGACTTTTTCATGCCTAAAGTGGGATTAGAATTCACTGTCTCCTGGTAATTGGTCCAAAGTCATCCAGCTGGCTTTCATGCCTAAAGTGAAATTGGAACTCACGGTCTTCTAATTTCCAGGCTTGTGCCAGTAGACCAAACTCCTTTGCTGTCATCTTCCTCTTGCTAAAAGTAGTTCAGAAGAAAAATGTGGGCTTTTTACGAAGAGAATATCAGACCCAGAATTTGTCTAATAACATAAGGAGATACAGAAAAACTCTTCTTGAAATCTTAGAAGAATGGCTGCTGGTCTGAATTAGGAATCCTGGACTATCTTTAGACTGAGCAGATACATCTTTCTAATTGCATGGATTGTTACTATTCTTAACTAAGATGAACAAGTGCTATTTTTAGTAATTTGCATCTTTTAGAAAGGATTGCATTATTAACATTACTATTAATACTTCTTGACGGCTGTAATATTGTATTAGGAGGATATGATATAGTTTTAAATAATAACAGAATAGCTGTTACTAAATTAATTATGTAAGAGTTTTTTGGTATACTGTATTGTGTTTTCCATTTTTCTGTACTTATTTCTTCTTTATTGTATGGATTTCTTCTTCTTTTGAATGTAAGACTTTCAGAGTCATCTGGAATTAGGTTATGGTTAGGGATATATATATATAGTAAAGGCACCCCACAAACAAACCCCACCCGATAGACAGACAGACGTGATTATTATCAAGGGAAATATTTTTTAATAAAAAGAGAGTACATGGAGATAAACTGTTTCTTGAAGAAGTAACTCGCAGGTGTTCTAAGAAATCATCTTCAAATTTCTTCTTTCCATACTGTGCTAAAGTAAAATATTGAAGTTTTTTTTATAAATATTAATTCCCTGTTTTCTGATAATTATTTTGTGCATAATCCACAACACTGAAAAAGCCCACATGGTTCAATATTGATCAAGATAAAGTTAAGAAATGAAATGATCCTGTACCAGGGCCTGAATTCCATTACTTCTATAGATTGTACAAATTGGCTTATTTTAACCTAGGTGAGGAGTTACACGGTGGCTTAGTGGCTAAGACGTTGAGTTTGTCGATTAGAAAGGTTGGCAGTTCGGCAGTTCGATTCCCTAGTGCCGTGTAGCGGAGTGAGCTTCTGTTATTTGTTCCAGCTTCTGCCAACCTAATAGTTTGAAAACATGCAAAATGCAAGTAGAAAAATAGGAACCATCTTTGGTGGGAAGGTAACAGCGTTCCGTGTGTCTTTGGCATTTAGTCATGCCAGCCACATGATCACAGAGATATATTCGGACAGTGCTGGCTCTTCGGCTGTGAAACAAAGATGAGCACCACCCCCTAGAGTCAGGAATGATTAGCACATATGTGCGAGGGGAACTTTTACCTTTACCTTTAACCTAGACAACCCTGGATGTTTATGTTTTTTGTGTAATGTTTATTATATCTATTGGTTGTGAGACCTTCTTCCTTGAAATCCAGTTCAGATCCTTCCTGCTGGGACCTGTATGACTTTTCAAGCATCTATGCACCTCTGTAAGGACTAGGAATTTGATAGAATGACATTTTATGTTGTTGTGGAACTGTAGCCTCCATCTAGTTCTAATGATGTCGACTAGGGCTGTCAAACTGGCAGCTCATGGGCCGGATGCATCATTCTCAGGCCACACCCATCCCAGCTCCATGAATGGGAAAACATCATGAAATATCACGTGACAGCAAAGTGTTGTCACAAGTTTGACACCTGTAATGTAGACCATAGAAGAACCAAAGAGCCAGTTTGATGTAGTGCTTAAGGCAGAGGCTAGAAACTGGGAGAAGTGAGTTCTAGTGCAGCAATAAGCATGAAGCCAGCTGGTTGACCTTGTCCAAGTCACTCTCTCTCTCTGTCTCAGGAAGCAATAGCAAATTAAGAAAACTGCACAGATTTGTCCAGATAATCATCCGGAGTCAACAATAACTCAAAGGCAAAAAAATAAATAGAAGGACAAGGATATTTTTAGAAATAAATACCAATGTTAGCATACAAAATGCTTCATGTAATCTTAAAATGACTTGGAAGTGTAGATCAGTACAATCATGCTCATTTTTCAGTTAGGTAAAGGATGGTGTAGAGGTGGAAGTGGTACTGTCCAAAGCTGCATGGATTATTTATTATATATGTACAGTAAGATTTTCATAGAGACTTGAGGACATATAATTCACTCTCTTGCAATAAAATTATTCATTGATGATGAGCCATCAAGTCAATATGGACACTTAGAGAACACATACTGTAGATATAATTTCATGAGGTTAAATAACATTGAAACTCCTGAGCAGTATGGTAGTTTACAGGTGCTCGCCTCCCACTTGGAAGTTTGAGAATTCAATCCTAGGCAGTGACAGATGTTTCTCTATCAGGGTGCAAAGAGAAAATATCTGCTGTGACCTCCACATAGACATCAGGAAGGGAATCCAGCCAGTAAACACTCATTTCCATTCAGTTCCCCTAATCCCACGCAGAAGCAAAGGATTAAGGGGTCATGAAAAAGACAAACAATAAAACTTCTCACATTTTAACTTACTCATATTTTAGAATGATTTTAATAGATTCAGGAAAGATTTCTAGGGTACATTTTCATGGATTTCCTAAACTGCAATAACTATATATTCTGCACAGGAAAATCACAATTTATCTACTTCCTTTATTTTGTTCTGCTAGGTCAAGATTCTTTTCTGTAGCATGTCCTTTTGAAATTTAGAATCTTCTATCATGCTTTGATTATGCATTTTACTAACTTGGAGGTTTCCATTTTTTTTTGAAATGGTAATTGTGTGTTGCTTTGAAAATATATTTTGTATACCAAAGTGACAACAATGTAGTTATTTTACATTTAAAAGTTCTTTTGCTGCTCCTTTCCCCACTGTACGTTAAGAGGAAAGGAAATGGAGATGTTCTCAACCAACTTGAAATCTCTTTAGTTTAAAAAAAAAATCTGCCCTTGATTTGTCCTCAAATGTTACTGGAAAAGGTTGTCGGTTCCACTCTAGGATGGTGGTTTTCAGGGAAAATAAATGCCTGAGCAAAGCATTATGATTTCATTTGCTACACTCTTCGGCTTGTCAACTAGTGATGCAATGTTTTTGTTTTTATTGTTGTTGTTATTAGATGTGAAGTCGTGTCTGACCCGTTCCTCCAGGCATTCCTGTCCTCTACCATCCTCTGGAGTCCATTTAAGCTCACACCGACTGCTTTGGTGACTCCATCCAACGACCTCATTCTCTGTCGTCCGCTTCTTCTTTTGTCCTCAATCTTTTCCAGCATTAGGCTCCAGTGAGTCCTTCCTTCTCATTAGGTGGCCAGAGCATTTGAGTTTCATCTTCAGGATCTGGCCTTCTAAAGCGCAATCAGGGTTGATCTCCTCTAGGACTGACCAGTTTGATTGCTTTGCAGTCCAAGGGCCTCGCAGAAGTCTTCTCCAGCACCATAGCTCAAAGGTCTCAATTCTTTGGTGCTCAGCCTTTCTTATGGTCCAACTTTCGATTTAGCCATACATTGCAACTGGGGAAAACATAGCCTTGACAATACACACTTTTGTTGTCAGTATGCTGTCTAGATTTGCCATAGCTTTCCTTCCAGGAGCAAGCATCTTTTAATTTCTTGGCTGCAGTCCCCATCTGCAGTGATCTTGGGTCCAGAAAAATAAAATATGTCACTACCCCCATTTCTCCCCCATCTATTTGCCAGGAATTGAGAGGGTTGGATGCCATTATTATTATTATTTATTTATTTTCTTGGATTTCTAAACCGCCCCCTCTCCCAAAAAGGGACTCGCCATGATTTTAGTTTTCTTAATGTTGAGTTTCAAGCCACCTTTTGCACTTTCCTTCTTCACCCACATCAAGAGGCTCTTTTGATGTTTTTGCTTGGAATCAAAAATCAGAGGCTCATTATTTATTTGACAGATAGGTGAACAAAAAGGTAGCTGTTCTATATTCTATCTTTATGAATAAGTGCTGTGTCCATTGTTAAGTCAGGAGGCTACCAAATTTTAAATTCAGAACAGGTTCTGCAAAAATACATGTTTGGAACACACAATGTGTTAAATACAGGCTGACTGAACCATGGTGTGTTGAATAAACTACATTACAGGCTGCATCAAGCAAGTTCCCAAATCCTCTTTGAAATACTCCTGTGGAGAGAAAGAAGAAACAGCATGTATGAAAGAGCGTAGTAATTTATTACAAATCTGAAAAATGCTTAAAACTGGAGAGGGGCAGAGATTACTAAAAAAATAAATCTCTGCTGATGTGTGTGTAAATATTTAAAAAAAGTTGAGACACTGGAAAGAGTGCAGAGAAGAGCAACGAGGATGATAAGGAAGCTGGAGGCTAAAACCTATCAGGATCGGTTGCAGAAATTGCATATGCCTAGTCTAGTGAAAAGAAGAACCAGGGGTAACATGATAGCAGTATTCCAATATTTGAGGGGCTACCACAAAGAAGAGGTGGTCAACCTATTTTCCAAAGCACCAAAAGGCAAGACAAGAAATAATGGATGGAAACTAACCAAGGACAGAAGCAACCTAGAACTAAGAAGAAATTTCCTAATGGTGTGAAATTAACCAGTGAAATGCCTTGCCTTCAGAAGTTGTTAATGCTCCATCACTGGATGCTTT
This sequence comes from Natrix helvetica, assembly GCF_964273705.1. NCBI lineage: Eukaryota > Metazoa > Chordata > Lepidosauria > Squamata > Natricidae > Natrix > Natrix helvetica. The sequence goes on along the minus strand of NC_138548.1, from coordinate 25,652,377 downwards.
AAAGAAGACACTGGACAGACATTTGTTTGAAATTGTATAGGGTCTCTTGCTTGTGTAGAGGGTTGGACTAGAAGACTTCCAAGATCCTTCCAATTCTGTGTTCTTAAATGAGTGTGTGTTTGCACATGAAGCAATGTACATATCTGTGACATATACTATAGAGTGAATGAATATAAGTGTGAGAGATTAGGTTTATTTATTGCTCTTGTGGTTTATTACTTTATATCTGGGAAATCATTTTGATATTAGACAAAGATTCACCACAGATATGTGTGTTTTGATTAATACATGAATTAATCAATTATAATATTGGGTTCCTTAAGATTGGTAACAGGGAGACATAGGGGGAATTCTGATACAGGCAAATATAACAACTGCTAATCTTCTTGGGAGCTCAATCCACATTCTCTTCTTACTGAATTCCAAGGATAACGTAGCTATACCACAAGAAGATCATTTTCTATCTGGACATACAGGAAAGCAAATCCTCCTTTTTTTCTGAATAAAAATAAGCTGCAATTAAACATTTCATTTTAGAATCTTGGATGCCATAAAACAAACTGCTTTGATACAGTGCCACAAGGAAAGCCATTACCTGTCATATTCTGATTTTGTAAATATAGACTCATTCCAGCATAGAATATCTTCTCCAAGACCTTCATTGCTAGTAAAGAACTCTTACTCTTAGGAAAATGATCTAATTTTTCTCCAGGCTTTTTCTGATCAGGTCCTGCCTCTTGAGCAGCACTGTAATTTTGTGTTATTCAAAAGCTACCCAAACAGTGTGCACATCTCACTACTAAATAATCATCTTGGTTAAGCTGCTTTTAAATCACTATATGGCTTAATAAGTCTCTGAACTCAGTTGGAGGGTCTGTAACTGTCTTCTCCTACTTGGGTGTCCTCTAAATATATGGACGTCAGGTACCAGAATTCCCCCACTAGCATAATAATTGAAAATGATTCTGTAACAGTTGGGATTAAGGGAGAAAAACCAGGATTCTGATGGATCTAGAGTTATACAGAAGATGTTGTTAAGGAACTTAAGTGAGACTCTTCGGAAAGGTGCATCCTGAAAGGTCTTGTTACAGTATAGCTTGCTGAAAGTTTCTCAAAGTAATGCAGTATTTTTAGGAACCTTCTTCCTACTGCAGAAAAGGATTTTAGGTTACTTTGGGTCTCAACAGCTCTCTAGACTTCCTTCCAAGGCTTTATTCTTTAGCTGACTCTCTATTAATACTTGAGAATATTGGGGAACTTGTTGTTGTTAGTTGCAAAGTCATGTCTGATCCATCGCGACTCCATGGACAACATTCCTCCAGGCCTTCCTGTCCTCTGCCATCCTCTGGAGTCCATTTAAGCTCACGCCTACTGCTTCAATGACTCCATCCAGCCACCTCATTCTCTGTCGTCCCCTTCTTCTTTTGCCCTCAGTCTTTCCCAGCATTAGGCTCTTCTCCAGTGATTCCTTCCTTCTCATTAGGTGGCCAAAGTATTTGAGTTTCATCTTCAGGATTTGGCCTTCTAAAGAGCAGTCAGGATTGATCTCCTCTAGGACTGATCGGTTTGATTGCAGTCTAAGGGACTAGCAGGACTATAGTCCAGAACTATAGTTCAAAGGTCTCAATTCTTTGGCACTCAGTCTTCACAGCCATACATTGCAATTGGAAAAAAACATAGTCTTTACTATACACACTTTTGTTGGCAGGGTGATGTCTCTGCTTTTTAGTATGCTGTCTAGATTTGCCATAACTTTCCTCCCTAGGAGCCAGCGTCTTTTAATTTATTGGCTGCAGTCCCCATTTGTGGTGATCTTGGAACCCAGGAAAATAAAATCTGTCACTACCTCCATTTCTTCCCATCTATTTGCCAGGAATTGAGAGGGCCAGATGCCATGAGTTTAGTTTGCTTAATGTTGAGTTTCAAGGCAACTTTTGCACTCTCCTTCCCTTGCATCAAGAGGCTCTTTAGTTCCTCTTCACTTTCTACCATTAGAGGAAGTTGGCGAACTTCCTCTAACAGGGAAGTTACTTAACAATATTTAAACACTTATTTTTCAGTCATAGCACTGTCCATATTTTCCATGACACCCTATATTGGTAGATACTGAAAAGTTAAGAGAGTTAGATCTGGTTAGTTTAGAGAGCACCAATTTGGATTTTTTTAACAAAAAAACTAGAAGGAAAAAACAGCCACTCATTTCTAATGGTTGCCAAGGGAATGTTTCTTTGTAGTTGCTAGATGCTAAGCTCAATTTGAAGAAGGCTTACCTTAACATTTGTTGGAACACATGAAAATAATTTATTGTTTTGGTGGGTTTTTTTAATAGCTACTGGATTTGCTATTGGAAAACCCTGGCAAAGTAAAGTACATCTTTCTTTAGATAAATGGTATTTAAAAGTGGCTTTTGAGTACTCTATTTCTTACTCAATTCAAGAGTGTGAGATAACATTTGCGTTAAGTGCATAGAGCCAAATTTGAGGAGGCTTGGGAGATATGAATCTGGCAGGTGTCTCCTATTCTCTTTCATTATGGTTCCCAAGCTGGCTTTGTCTAATATTATACTTCTTATGCCAGCCTTCCAGTGAAGATGGGCACTTTCCAAAAGCGTATTTTCTGAATTAATTCACAATGTTGCATGCAAAGAAGTCTACATAGTGAGATAGTCTGGAATCATTGTTTCGATGCTGACTACATAAATGGTGGGTTGCAGGCGGTGTGGCCTGGTATGGGTACTTTTCCGGTACGGTGCTCTGGAGGTCCCACCCGCCCGCCCGAGCTCCTTACCTGTGCTTTAAGCCTTTGGCGCTTCCACGCACGTGCATGGTGCATACGGTGCCTGCGTGACACTCCGCTGAGCAGCTGGAGCATCACGGAGGCTTGAGGAGGCATCGCAGGCGGGTACAATACATGTGTGCGCCTCACATGCTGTGTGCGTCCATGTGGGCACGCTGGGCCCGTTCCAACTGGAACCCACCACTGGACTACATCCAAGCTCGACTCCATCCATAGTATGTAAATTGACAGGATTAATTTTGGGACAATCATTCTCCATTATGCAACCTATCTCGCTAGATTGCTGTTGGGATAAAAATGAAGGGGGTAAGAAGCCTGACCTGGAAGAAATGTGGAATGTGACCCTAATAAACAAACAAATAGAGGTAGTCCTTGACCTATGACCACAATTGAGTCCAAAATTTCTGTTGTTAAGTGAGACATTGGTTAAGTGAGCTCTACCCTATTTTATGACCTTTCTTGCCACAGTTGTTAAGTGAATCACTGCACTTGTTAAATTAGTAACCATTGTTAAGTGAATCTGGATTCCCCATTGACTTTATTTGTCAGAAGGTTGCAAAAAGTGATCACATGACCCCAAGACCCAGCAACCTTTACACATATGAGTCAGTTGCCAAGCATCATAATTTTGATCACATGAGCATGGAGATACTATAATGGTTGTAAGTGTGAAAAACGGTCATAAGTCAATTTTTTAAGTAATGTGGTAACTTCAAAAGGTCCCCAAATGAACTGTTGTAAGTCGCGGACTGGGTTCTGACCGAGGCTTCCCCAAAAAGCACAAAGCAGATTCCTGGTCCTGGCAAAACCCCTTTTATTAAACGAATGTGAATTCCCCTCATTCACATTCAGTAAAGGCCTGGTAAACTGTCTTTCAAAGGTGAATTTATGACCACAGACCTTATCTAGCTTGGAAAGCTGCCATGTAAATATTTTCCAAATGCAGTGCAGTGCAAGGAAAGACTTGGCACAGAGTCACTGAAATTCATGGACAGATCTTCACACTCCTGAAATTCATGGACAGATCTTCACACTCCTGAAATAAATGAATGAACGAACGAATGAATCGTTTCCTGCAAAAGCCCACTCCCCTTTTATTTCCTATGGGAGGGGCCGTTCACCATCCTCTTGTGGTTTTACTTCCAATTCGAACCTGATTTTTTAGCTGTTCTTTTCTTTTAGCAGCTCTGTGCATACACACATTGGGAACAGGCTCCAGCTGTTCCTCTGCCTCACTGCTGTCTAGCTCTGAAGACAGCTAAGAACTGCCAGATGGCCTTGGCCTCATCTCTGCCTCCAATGCAGAACCCTCGTCTGAGCCTTTCCCAGCCTCCAGGACTGGCCATGTTTCTCCCCAACCTCCTCACTGCCTAACTCTGCTGCCAGCTCCGCTGGTCACTGGTGGACCACAACAGACTGCCTGTAAAATACATTGCATTGGGCAACCAGAAACTGAAATATATTGTAATTCTATTGTATTCCATGATAATTCCCGGAATTCAGAAGGAAAAAAAATGATCCAAATGTGAAAAAGGAAATAATTCTGAGTGGAACCAAAAACTCTCTGCAAGAGGACATTGCTAGAAAGGATGTAATTGATAATTGACACTAATTTTGATTATCTTATCTTTGCAGTCTGCTGATGCAGTAGCTGATACTGTTGAAGCTGGTGAGGGAAACAGATAGCACGCCACTGTCATCAGCCGACTGCAATTCAGGCAAATTCTCACATCTGTCATTTATATTCTAATGATGCAACACTATCCTTGAAGCTGCAGTATTTCTGCAGGAAGAAAATTGGGACAATTAAAATGTGTACATTGGCAGAATGAGCTTGGGCTCTACTTAAGGACCTCCTTGAAACTGCTTCTGCAAAGTAATTGCAGAATTTGCAATAAGTGACCAATATCTGTAGCTTGGGTGTAGGATGAGGGTGAAGGTTCCTTCTCTGATTCCGAATGTTTTTTACCAGGCTAGGTAACATCTTCAGCGGAGTTTAGAGGATGCCAAAATTACACTGTGCTAAAACGGTCATCCCCTAAACTCTGCTGAAGATGTTACCAAGTCTAGTAATGAAATATTTGGAAACCAATCACCCTAACTGCAGAATGTTGATGATCCTTCATTGCAACAGCCATCTCTTTTCTCAGCTTAATTAGCTTTAACAGTTTCCCCCTTCACATAATTTGTGTGTCCCTAGCTAGTTTGGATAATTTGCCCTAATCCAGATAACCATTATTTTAGGAACCAAGATAGATGTATTGTGGTAATTGTGAACTCACCTTTGTAAAATTCGATTTTTAAAATGTAATCATGGAATGGAAAAGAGATTATTTGTTCTCCTGGTTGGTCTACTTTTCCTTCTTGTGCTTTTTGGTACAATGCAACAATGTTTTGGCCATTTACTTCCAAGCAATGTTGTTAGTTGTCAGTGCATGAGAGTTAATGACTTGGAAGACATGGTAAGCCAATGAATAGGCATAGCAACTAAGTCAGCCAAGGAGAGCTGTTTGGAAACTGAAACAATATTAGCTGTTTTAGTAGCAAGGAGACAGCAAGGAGCCTGGGTGTGGCTTAGTTCAACTGTTCTGTACTAAAGCTCTGAGTCTGCACTGATCTCTAAACTAATCTGCTGCTCTGAACTAACACTGAAACTGTTCTCTCCTCTGTCTGTGCTTTGCTTGTATATACGTTGGAAAACCTGCTTTTGGTATTGTATTACTTCATGTGTTATATTATATATAAAAAGAAGTCAATGAATCCTGCTGAATCAGTTACCTATGTGTGCTTTCTGGATGTGATTGCTGCTGCAAACTCTGACACTAGTTACATTAGAAAACTGCAAAATCGCAACATGTCTTCAGTTAAGAAACTTTTCATTAACCATGCCTTGAACTTTCTACTGAAAAGAAAGAGGCAGTTCTTTGCCAAGTAATAGTGGATGATCCAATTCCATTTTGTGCAAATAGAACTTTAGTAGAGCCTGTTGAAATGAACCACGAATCCTGTTTTTCACAATGAACAACTTGACCCTTATAAACATCTCTTCTCCCATCCTTCCAAGGACACGTTCACTCTGGTGAAAAGCTTTTGGAGATCTATTGCAACACCAACTGTGGATGCAACATTCCTTTTTTCTTTCTCTCTTCCTTTCCTCCCTCTCTTTTCCTCTCTCTGGTTTGAAGTTTTCTCTACTTCAGAAAATATGTTCTGGTGCAATAATTGGAAACATATTGTCTTCACTGACTTATTAGTTCAAGGCAGAGTTTAAAGAATGGATATGAACAATACATGGGGGAAGATTAATTTTTCTCTCCCCAGTGGTGATTTCATCCTGATCCTTTCCTGCCTCCTCTCTTCCTGTGCAGCAAGTCCATTTTTAAAGGGGATGGTTTAATTTGGATTCATGCACTGAGCGGGGGGCTGCACTTAATGGCTTAAAAGGTTCATTCCAATTTTATAATTCTAAAGTACTTTTCAATATGGAGTACTTTTCAAGTACACTGATTTATACTTAGTAAATGCGATTGCCTGCACGTAATTATGGAGCAGTGCATTTTCACTATGTTTTTATTCCTCACCCCCCTCACCCCCATTTTTCTAAATTAAAAATGCTGTGGGCAGAATACTAGCTTTTTTGCGTGTTTTGCTAAGAACCCCATTCAGCAGTGCACTTTGAGATCTTCTAACATATAACGTAACAACTGTGTATCCTATACCATTCTTGCATAAGAATATAACAAGTAGGTTCTTGCAAGCCTAGTATAGAAGGCCATGGAGATGCATTCTTTGGGCAGGTAACCAGTTATTTGCTAATCAGTAAATTTAATGTTGTCAAATTGATTTAAGTTATGTTTTGAATCATCATGGTACAAGAGATAATGTATAAAGCAAAGGCAGGTATTCAATTAATATCGCATACGTTTCAGGACCCAGTGCAACATGAAAGCCCGTGCACAGCCTTCATTTGGTAATTTTTTAAATTGTTCTGAAAATATAGGCTGGATAACCGTGCTTTGCGACAAAACTATTTGATCAGACTATGCAGGAGAAATTCGGTTCACAATCTATTGGCTCAGTGGTGGTTGGTGATTGAAACACATAAGGGAATATCGTTCCTGCCGCCTTGAGTCCGGAAGCCGTTCCATAGGTGGAAGGCATAGACATTTGATGAGGTACTGACATTTAGTACTATAAGGAGCCCCAGACCGCTCCTGAGTGAAGGAGCGGAACGTCTGCCAGTTTGAATTGAGGTAATGGAATGGGAGGCAACTGGCAGTTGGAACAGAGTTCTTTTCAGATGGGGAGTGGCGGTAGCTTAGCATCAGAGCTTGTAAATATAAGGCAACTGACAGTTTAAAGCATTTCTTGTATTGATTCCTGATTGTGCACTTGGATATGGTCCCATAAATTTTAAGAAAGCTATTAATAAAATGTGATATCTTTTCCCCCTACTTCAAGTTGGCATCTAACTGTTATCTGATTTCCTTTAGCCCAATTCTTCTCCTCCATTCATAGGGGATCTAGTTATGTTTACTAACATTTTTGGACAGAATAAGTTACAAAATCAAATAACTTGAATTTGATCCTCCCTCTTCAGTTTTGGGGATGTGGCATCTTGATTAGGAGGTGGAGACATTGTTTTTCCAATTCTCGTCTTCCAGATGTATATTGAAAAGTGGTTAGTTTTGGTACATTGTATTATGTGACACCATAAATTAAGGGACTTTGTTAAGTATGTTATGCTAAATAAAAGAAGACCCACCGAAGACGATCATTGAGCTTTCACAAGCTTCATTTTATCTCATTAATTAGGTGTATCCTATATGGGCTGTAAACATCCAGATGTTCACTAGGTGTCAATAAATAATCATACAACATTCTTCACACTTTGCCCTATTTGACAGACATCTGGATTTTTATAACCCAATTGCCAAGGGACCCCCTAAGTTATATATAATAACATATGGCCAGGCTACCTTTTAAAGATTTTTTTTAGCTTTCACAATAAACTGTAACTCTAAATAAAGATATGTCTGACATTGATGTTTCCTCAGTCTTTGGAGGAGACAGTTGAGTGACAGGAAGAAACATATTTGTTGAGGCTTCAAAATTATTTATTGGACTATGAACTTGATAAAAAGCTTCTCCAGATATTTTCACCCAGAAAAGTCACTCAGTATCTTATTCCATGTGCTCTTCTTTTCTTTGGAAAGCATTGGCCCTTATGTAAATGCTTTTTTAAAAAAATGAATATAAGTGATGTAGATTGGTATGAATAGCGATAGTAACAGCACATAGGCTTATATGGTGCTCCACGGTGTTTTACAACACTCTCTGAGCCATTTAAAATATCAGCACCTTTCCCCCCAACAATCTGGGTCCTCATTTTACCAACTTCGGAAGGGTAGAAGTCTGAGTCAACCTTGAGACGGTCAGGATTGGACTTTGGACAGTGATTGCCTGCAATGCTACATTCTAACCACTATGCTGCCATGGCTCCATGAATGAGAGGGAGTCCCAATGAACAGAGAGAGAACTAAAGCCACTCATTAAACTAAGTCCTAAGTTTGAACTACTACTAGATGTTTGTTTGTTTTTTGGGATCTCCAGAACATTGAGAGAACATCAGTTATTGGGGTGTAGGTAAAGTTTTCTGAGGGGTACTTTAAATAAATTGTAATGCTGGTGACATTTACAAGAGAAAAGAATGAGGAGTAAGAGAGAGGGAAGGAAGAAAAGAGGAAGGGAGAGCGCTAGGGGGGGAAGGGGAGGGAGGCAGAGGTGGGATCCTACCGGTTCGGACTGGTTCGGCCAAATAGATAGTAATTCAGCCGGACATGTAACCGAACCAGTTCTATCCTTGGCGTCACCATCTTTATTTTCTATTCTGCACATGTGCAGAACAATCTCCATTGAAAAAGTGTAATTATTTTTCTCTTTTAAATGTGCACATGCGCAGCCCTTTTTAAGGGCAAATGCACATGCACGAACAAAGCGAGCTTTCACTCACAAAATAATTTCGGGCGCCGAACCAGTGGCAATGCTGGCAGAAACCTACCCATGGAGGGAGGGAGGGAGAGAGAACTAATTTATTTTTCCACCAACTTTCCACCAACTTGTTATAGAAGTTTCCTTGCACCAGCTTTATTTTCTGTTCTACATTTCGCTCCCAGAGATGTTCTGTGAACAGATAAAAGAAGTATTCTGGCATTTACCTCTTTTAACTATTATTAATATGTTTAAATGCATCAGAAAGTTTTCGGACCCTTCTTACTTCCCAGGATTAAGATTCCCAACTAGAGAAGAGAGCTATGTGTGCTTTGGTTATGATTTGGAAGAGGTGCTTTAGTACCTTCAGGACTGTGAATGCAGCATCTTTTTAATCCAGCTGTAGATTTGGTTCAGGTTTTTGTGCAAGGCTGAAAAAAGATGTAATTGCTTTGATGAGTTAGTGAGACACGTAAACAGATTTCAGATTCAAATGTGGACCATATTTCCCAGGTGAAAATTAATAGTTTCTTATTTATTCCTCTGTTATAGGTTGGAAGGCTGAGCTTTTCTTTAAGGCCAGTGGAACAATATTTGTGGAATGGTGTGTTAAAAATAGTAGAAAACTCCACCATTCAAACAGTGTCTCTTTTGGGAGGTCGTTCCGCATTCAACAGCATTACCATTACGTGACTGACTTATTGCAAACCTTGAGTCACGATGCTGGCAAAGATGGATTTATTAACTTCACCCTGCAAGTCAGCTTCTCATAAGTCATTCAAGTCTCTGCTACTCAAAATCAAAGATCTTAAGGCAGTTAAGGACATCTGCTTTAATTAAGGCCTCAAGGAGGGTTGGCCTCCTCCTTTGATGGATGGTGGAAAGTGAGGCTTGTGTACAAGAAGATATTGTTTTTTTAATCACTCGTTTTGGGCTTGTTCAGATAGCCTCTTTATACTGAAAATCCGAACGTTTCCAATCCTAATGTTCGTCCCTCTGTTCACAGCAGAACTGCTGCAGCCTGTCCCTTTAATGTAGACCCAGGGTGGGAGGGGGCTGGGGGACCATAAAGGGAGCAGCAACTGTTCTGTGAATGGAGGGGAAAATGTTTGGATTGTCTCTGCCACAGAATTCAACGTTAAATGCAGCAGAGACAATCCAAAAGTTTCTCCCTCCGTTCACAGCAGAGATGCTGCAGCCTGTCCCTTTAATGTAGACCCAGGGTGGGAGGGGGCTGGGGGACCATAAAGGGAGCAGCAACTGTTCTGTGAATGGAGGGAAAAATGTTTGGATTGTCTCTGCCACAGAATTCAACGTTAAATGCAGCAGAGATGATCCAAAAGTTTCTCCCTCCATTCACAGCAGAGCTGCTGCAGTCTGTTCCTTTAAGGTAGAGTCAGGGAAGGAGGGGGCTGGGGGGGGCATAAAGGGAGCAGCAGCTCCATTGTGAATGGTCTCATACACACATTTTTTCCTACCGGGTTCTGTGGGCGTGGCTTGGTGGTGATGGAGGCGGCATGTGACTGAGTGGGCATGGCCATGAGTGACATTGAGTTGGCCATGCCCACTCAGTCACAGGACCCCAGCACCAAGCCACACCCCCAGAACTGGTAGTATTTTTTTTTTGAATTTCACCACTGCACAAGATGTACAGTGACGATGCAGTGACATGGGGGGATGGGGGTGGGGTGGGAAGGAGCTGACAATCTTTTCCCTTTTAATATTACAGTTTTTTTGGGGGGGGGGGGAAAGAATCATTTAAAATGGATGAATGAAGGTTATCAGAGTCATAGCTAAGTACTCTCCATTTGCTAAATCTGGAGCAGGGAGAAATTTTGGCTAAGAGACCTTTGTATAGGTGTATTATTGTGTGATCATTGTACCTTGCCTTCAACTGAGAAGCCCATCAGATGGTCACTCACCCTAGTCCCCTCATTATTTGAACTGTTTCAATGTGCTGTCCATAGGACTGTCTCTGAAGACCATCCAGAAGCTACTGATGGTCCAAAAGGCAGCAGCCCAACCAGTAATGTGCACTTCTTGTTACGTTCATGGATCGTCGCTTTTATATGAGCTTCATCAATTTCCAGTTGACTTGTGGGTAAAATTCAAGGTGTTGGTTTTTTACAGTACAGTACTTGACAGTACTTTTGTAATGACCTGGGGCAAGGCATGGATAGTTCAAACTCCCCTTTATTGCCCCAACGTTTCCCCAAAGTCTCCCATGTTTACGGCAAGTACTGGAGCAAAGCACTCACACACACCACCACCAGCAGTCTCTGGCTGCAAGTAGTCCAGCAAAATGCCATTAACATGATGGCTTCAAGGCAAGGAGTCCAGTGAGGCAAAGGAAACAAAGCAGCAACAAGACAAGAAGTCCAGTGAACTCCAGATGTTGACAACGGCACATGAAATTCCACAAATTCAGCACTTGTTCCCGACAAGCAGCCCCCCACATGGTGTCTCCTTAAGTCTCAGTCACCAGGTGTGCCTTGTGAAGATGGGTGGGGTGCTCTCTTCCCGAGTCGTCAGGTCAGCCTGCGCTGCTCCCGCCTCCTCTCCACTCTCCGTGCTTGGGGATCAGGAGGGGGGTCATCCTTGCTCAGCTCCTGAGCTCCATAGCTCCTCCTCTCCACTTCCTGTCCCCTCTTCCCTACATCTCGGTTGTCCTGCTTTTGTTCTTCCCTGCTGGAAAGCCATCCCAGGCCCAAGGGACCCTGAGCTGCCTTGTCCGGCTCCTCCCCATGTTCCTCTGGAGCCAATAAATCTGCATCCTCGACCTCCATCGGCCCCAGATCCAGTTAGTCTTCCTCCGTGGACTCAGGCTGCGATGGGGTCTTACAACTTTATAACCTAATGCTTGATTACTTGAGGGCACACCCATTTCCGATAGTTTCTGCCAATCTATCACAATCACATCAGTTACACAGTTTCATCTTGTGGGAAGCATGCCTTCTCTGTTACTTCTCTTGCCCCTCTGGGATAGCATCACCTCAAAAATATGTAGGTTGCCCACTCATCTGGGGTTTGAGAAGGCTGCATTCCTAGGTTTTAGATTAAGGTACTGCTGGAACCTCTGCTGAGTTTTTTCTTTCTTTCGTTCTTTTGTTGGGTATGTTGTTTTAGTTGTGTTTTTAACTCAATATATTGGAAATATTGTAAGCTGCCAGAGCTGTTTGGGATTTTTGGGTGGTTGTAACAAATCTAATGATTAAATTTTAAAAATTGTGTGTTGTTGGAAAGAATAAATAACAAAATGCATCCACAATTTCACACATACTATTTTTCTGTAATCTTCTTCCCAATAATGAAGGCATAGCTAGAAATGAACATGTAGAGAAGAAAATAGGAACAGTCGCTGTGGGTTTACATGTTCTTCACTAAAATAAAGATGTGTTGTGCCTAAACCTTCTGACAAACAGAACAGAAGGCTGTGGGATTTTTTTTCTCCATTTCTGAGTAATAATTTCTTCTTTTTTAAATAAAATATTTTTTTAAGTTTCAGCATGTTCTTAATTCTTAAAATTCTCAAGTCTTAAAAACAGACTTGAACATTGGGCGCTATCTAACAAAATGAAATTCAATGTTGAAAATAATAATAATAATAATAATAATCTTTAATTTATAAACCGCACCCTTTCCTAAACAGGACTCAGGGCGGTGTACAGTCATATTAAAACAGTATGAATACAAAATATGGGTATACTTAAATATACAAATAGGTAAACGGAGGAGGTAGGATGTGGACTGTACAATATTTAAATTAAAATACAAATAAACATTAAAATACCCTTAAAAACTACCCAATAAGATGTTTGCCAGGAGGTTAAAATGGGACTATAAATCAGTTAAGCCAGCTAATTGGAACAGGTGGGTCTTAAGCTTCTGTCGGAAGGAGCGGAGGTCGGTGGTAGTTCTAATATCGGGGGGGAGGTCATTCCAGAGGGTTGGGCCCATCACAGAGAAGGCTCTACTCCTAGGCGCCGCCCGTTTGAAAAGAGTAAGGTTCTACACTGAGGCAAGAAGAACAAAATGCACAGGTACAGTATAGGTGGTACCTTGCTCAATAGTAGTAACTGTGAGAGGGATCTTGGGAGTCCTAGTGGACAACCATTTAAATATGAGCCAGCAGTGTGCAGCAGCTGCCAAAAAAGCCAACACAGTTCTAGGCAGCATAAAGAGAGGGGGGGAATCTGTGTGATCTGTGTTAATACCACTTTATAATTCCTTGATAAGACCACACTTGGAATACTGCATCCAGTTTGGGTTGTCACGATGTGAAAAAAGATGTTGAGACTCTAGAAAGAGTGCAGAGAAGAACAAAAAAGATAATTAGGGGACTGGAAGCTAAAACATATGAAGAACAGTTGCTGGAATTGAGTAAGTCTAGTTTAATGAAAAGAAGGACTAGGGGAGACATGATAGCAGTGTTCCAATATCTCAGGGGCTGCCACAAAGAAGAGGGAGTCAAACTATTCTCCAAGGCACCTGAGGGTAGGACAAGAAGCAATGGGTGGAAACTAATCAAGGAGAAAAGCAACTTAGAACTAAGGAGAAATTTCCTGACAGTTAGAACAATTAATCAGTGGAACAGCTTGCCTCCAGAAGTTGTGAATGCTCCAATACTGGAAGTTTTTAAGAAGAGATTTGACAACCATTTGTCTGAAATAGTATAGTTTCCTGCCTGAGCAGGGGGTTGGACTAGAAGACCTCTAAGATCCCTTCCAACTCTGTTATTCTATTTTATTCTGTTCACTTTTGTTTCTAATATTTTGGGGAAATGAACATGTCCTTGCAGCTAGAAGTAGCAAGAAAAAAGGCAGATCAAGTGGCTGTACTAGAAGACCAGGGACACCAGCTAGTTTATGGGGCAGAAACGTTAACAAACACTTAGCTGATGGAGATTGTAATGTCTCACTTTCTAGTAAATTGTCCAGTCAATGTTCAAGTATCTAGACTTCTTCAAAACCTTGCCTGGAAAATGGGAAATTAACTGAGATTAGAATAGTACTCCATAGAAAAGTCCTGATAAAGAATCTTGCAACTACATTGAGCTCCATAAGACTAATTCCATAGTGATCCATTATTACAGGGATATATGATTTATTTCAAATGTATTCTATTCAAAAATTCCATTCCTGTCCTCATAGAAGCTGCTGAATCTGTCAGTTTACAGCTTCTTTCTACTGGTATATGTCCCCTTTTAATCCCATTTAATTCTGCGTTATTATTATTATTTTAAAGAAATAATTTTGAAAAAAATGTGTATTGAAACATCTTTTAAGTTTAGATTCTCTCCTTTCAAGGTATAAATTTGTAAACATTTTGTTTTGTTTAGACAAAATATGCTTGCACAACTTAATAAGGGTATAAAATGTATTCTTGGAAAGTGTAAAGACTTATTTTGCAAGCACCTTTTTTCTAAAATTATCTGTGCATCACATTGGTTGCATTTTTTTTTTAAAAAAAAATTAAGCCATAATTGATTAGATTTACATGTATGGCTGAGACACAAACTTTTCTTTGAATGCTACAATGGCTGAGTTCATACAGAATCAGGAAAATGTTTAAGATGTTTGCTAGGATTGGAAGCTCCCAGATTCAAGTCTCCTTTTAGTCATAGAAACTCAGTAGGTGACTTTTAAAGGAAGCTAAATTCCAAAACAAGACGGGGGCTCTCAAATTGAGAAGAATTGAGAAAGATATCATCAATTACTTTAAAGCAGGCCTCCCAATTCTTAAGCATAAGAACGTTCAGATGCAGTAGCTGGATCTGCACCTGAAGGCAGGACAAGAAGCAATGCATGAAAACTAATTGAGGAGAGAAACAACATAGAACAGGGGTGTCAAACTCATGGCCCATGGGCCGGATGTGTCCTGTGCTGGCCATGCCCACACCAGGTTTAGTGAAGGGGGAAAAAACTCTTAATACGTCACATGATGACAATGTGACACTGCGAGTTTGAAACCCCTGACCTAGAACTGAGGAGTTCGAAGTTTCATGACAGTGAGAAATGAGCGGAATGGCTTGTCTTCAGAAGTCGTGGGTGCTCCATCACTGGCGTTTCTAAAGAAGATATTGGACAGCCATTGGTCTGAAAGGGTATAGTGCTATGATGGCGAACCTATGGCACACATGCTGGAAGTGGCATGCAGAGCCATATCTCCAGGCATGCCAGTCATCGCCCGTTGCTCTTCCGGGTTCTGATGCACGCATGCCTTATGGCCAGCTAGTCTTCGCCCATGCATGCATGCAAGAAAACAAAAGACCAGGTGACCGGTACGCATGCCAGAAACCAGAAGCTCAGCTTCCTGGTGCGCGTATACTCTTCCAGTTTTTGGCACGCCCACAGATGCGCACCAGGGAGCTGCTCTTCCAGTTTTCGGCCGGGGAACTGCTCTTCCAGTTTCTGGTGCTCCCAAAAGTGCGTACCAGGGAGCTGCTCTTCCGGCGCTCCCATGCATGCATGCCGGGAGCTGCTCTTCCAGTTTCTGGTACTTCCCCGCACATGTGAGTGCACTCCCATTTCGGCACTTGGTGCCAAAAAGGTTCACCAACACTCGTATGGGGTCTCCTGCTTGAGCAGGGGGTTGAACTAGAAGACCTCCAAGGTCCCTTCCAGCTCTGTTACTCTGTTATTATTATCTGTCTTTAACTGACTGGGTTAATGGCACTGTACAAACCAAGCTGAGAAAATGCTACAGAGCAGTTCTGCAGCACCATGGGCAGAATTATTCACAACTTTGCAAGACGGTTCCAGGCGCTACGCTCAGTATTCCCGATTCCCTTTTAACTGGGCTGTTTGGCAATGCTTGGCTCAGTCACAAGTTGACAAAAGAATAAAAAAAAAAGGAGTGAATTATCCTTTGAAGACACAGACACCCGATATCTCTGAGGTTAGAGATGTCACATGTTCGGCTTGAGATGTCACATTTCTGCATCGGCTTTCCTTTTATCCCCTGTGTCTTTTGATTATATTAAATCTTTTGACCGCTTTGGTTGTACTGCCACACTCTCTTTCTTTTAAACTTTCTAAAAAGGATCTATGGATGAGGTTAGTGATTTCCTTTATTTATTTGGCAGTCCGTGGACTGACAATAAAGCATGCAAAGGTTCTGTAGGGTGGGAGTATGGAAGACGAGAAGGAAAGGAGACAGACATTCTTTGTGCAGCAGCAGCAAAAAGAGGGAGAGAGAGAGATATATAGCTGCACAGAAAAGTTCCCTTCCAATATTAGCATTGCAATAGTATCCCTCAGCAAAGTCCAAAATAATGTGCTGAAATTGGATAGTTTCTGGTCACTGAATTGCATACGAAGCCTATATCCAACATATGGAATGCAGACCCATGTAGCAATGCATATTTGACTTCCAATCCCATCTGATTTGTTTCCCTAACTTAATTAGTATTATTTTTAAAGGTTGCCGTGCTTGACTAGGTCACTTAATCATCCATAGGAAATTGTGAATGGCTGCAGGCCAGTAGTTTGCTTGGAAGCATGCCCATCTGGCCAGAAAAACAAAAAGAGAAACGATTTCCTGGGTAATAAGGGACATCCTGTGGACAAGCAGAAATGACAAAAGTAGCCATCTCACCATTTGGCCTTTCATTAGATGAATGATTTGTGACTGGCTATCTCCCTCAGGACAGCCAGTGTGGGAATTGTCTCCATGTTGAAGTATCCATAACAAGCTCTCAATTTTCTAAATGTGCTTAGCAATCCTAAACTTGAACCCTAATCTTTCTTTATGCAAGAACAGATGCTGTTAGGTCTAGCTGCGATTATGTTAAAATATTCATGACTGGGAGAGACATGGGAACAAGGTCAGCCAATGAATAGGCATAGCAACTAAGTCAGCCAACGGGAGCTTAAACAGATCTGAGTCTGTGCTGAGAATTGAAACAAAAACTTAAGAAAGCAGTCTGCTGCTCTGAGAAGTAAACTTAAGCACTCTGTCTGGGCTTGTCTGCTGAAATGAAGCTAACTACTTGTGTTTGCCTGTAACTCACCTGCCTTGTGTTTACTTGGAGGAACCACCTGTACATTTATTCATCTATTCCTATGTATATAAAGTAGTTAATGAATCCAGCTGAATCAGTTATCTCTGTGTGCTTTCTGGATTTAATTTTTGCAACAAACTCTTAACAAATTAAAATAGTGCAGCTGAAACTTCCACCAGCATCTTTCTGATATGAAGGAAGATCAAGCAAAGACTTACATGGGAATAAGGAATGCTTGGCAGAGCAGTTCTGAACTCTACAAAAAAGAAGAAAAAGACGCCTTTATAGCATTAAAAAAGTGGGGTATGTCTACTTTTGATTGCTAGTGCAAACCACTCACTAGTGTTTTGGTAGAACCTGCTGATGGAGTTCTACGTTTTAGGTGATCCTATGTCAGTGATTAAGCTTCCTGTGAAATCTTTAATTCCCATTTAATATTTAGTTAGTTCTTTCTGCTTGAAAGCAAATTCTGCTCCAGTTGAGAGCCTTCAAAATTGAAGAATATAGAATAACAGAGTTGGAAGGGACC